>NC_091061.1:93423861-93724786 GCF_000393655.2 Nicotiana sylvestris
TCGCACACCATGTTAGGGTTCCTCTATGATGGATCTGATTGTACGGGCCTTGTCCACTTGGTGTCTTCGATTTTACTTATGGCTGATACGATGTCTGAAACATCGACCTTGAAGTTGTACTCGGATAGCCGGGGTGCCTCTGTCGACCCAGTGTATCTGTTGAATCCGGCTCTGTTTATGGGTCCCCAAGGATTCTGACGTCGGTCTATCCTTCGATCGTTCCAGGGTATGTTTCGCCTTGGGGCGTTTCTTCGATCTTCAGTGTATGGTTGGTACCATTTTTTTTGTTTGGCTTTGGCTCCTTTTCCAAGAGTCTGCTTGGATATACTGATCTCGAGGGGGCTCCCAGTTGGTCGTCCTTGACCCTGATCTTTGATTGGTATCGGTTGTGGACATCCAACCAGGTCACGACGGGATATTCAACCAAATTTTGCTTCAGCTGCTTCGAAGCCACCGAGCTTCGTTCATTCAAACCTTGGGTGAAGGCCTGCACTACCCAGTCATCGGAGACTGGTGGTAATTCCACCCACTCCATTTGGAACCGAGATACGAACTCCCACAGTATTTCGTTTTCTCTTTGCTTGATTTTGAAGACGTCAGATTTCCTTGTAGCCATCTTGATGGCACCGGCATGTGCCTTTATGAAAGAATCTGCCAGCATGGCAAATGAGTCTATTATGTTTGGAGCTAGGTTGTGATACCACATCATGGCCCCTTTTGAGAGTGTTTCCTTGAACTTTTTTAGCAGGACGGATTCGATCTCGTCGTCCCTCAGGTCGTTGCCCTTCACTGCGCAAGTGTAAGCAGTGACGTGCTCGTTGGGATCCGAGGTTTCGTTGTACTTTAGAAGGTCGGGTATTCTGAATTTCTTCAAGATGGGCTTTGGAGTGGCATTTGATGGGAATGGCTTTTATACGAATTTCTTTGAATCAACACCCTTCAGGATCAGAGGTACGTCGGGGATCTGGTCGACCCTTGAATTGTAGGTCTCTACCTTCTTAACGTTAGCTTCTATAATTTTTTTGCCCGATTCAATCCTCTTCGTGAGGTCCTTGAGCATCTTCATAATAGGGGGGTCGGTTGTCGACCCATTGTTACTCGATCTTTCTGGTACCTGTTTGGCTCGAAGAGCCATTTCCGGTGTTGTTGTGCTTGGAGTCTTTTGGTGGCTTTGCAATTGAGCAATTGCCAGTTGTTGTACCTGTAACACTTCAAAAATAACGTGAAGGTTAACCTCTTGTTCCTCCCGAGCTGGGGTTTCTGAGATTCTTATTAGTCTCCTTGGCGTATGCTCCTGTTAGTGTGGGAGCTTATATCAACGTGTTAGGCATTGCGTGAGATCACATCTGCGGGGATTAGCTCTGGTGCATCTTCAAGGTTTCGTGGTGGTGCACCGACATTTGGAACAGCCATACCATTTTCTCCATGGTCTTCAAGACCGTTGTTTTCATATGTATTCACTGAGTTAGACATTTTGTTCTGAAATCAAAAATTCTTGGACAAGAAAAACATGAAAGATAACTTGTGTTATGTAGTAAACCAGCAAGAAAACAATCACTTTTATTTTTAGCCCCACGGTGGGCGCCAAACTGTTTACCTTGAAAATGATAATTACAATTAGATTTAATTTTATGGTTCTAAAAATACGTGATTCATTTTTATGTTAGTTGTTAAACGGTAGATTCTAAGTGTGAGACTAGAAAATAAGACAAGAACTCAAAAGTAGTGTGTTTAAACAAACCGAGTGGCTGAGAATCGGGGCCTCGAGGTCGATTGAGGTTCTAAGATGTGATCGGTCGATGAAGGTCTAATAGTTTGAGAGCTTTGATGAAGGCTCTTTATGATCAATAATGAACAATAAATGAAGAACAATTAATAGAACACAATAAATGTAAGCAATGAATGTAAATAATAGAATTAAGAGAGAATGTGTTTGAAAGTAGACAATGTTCTTGTATTGAATGTTCTAAGTGATATTATATATTTTACAAAATGACAAGGGTCCCCTTTACATACCAGGGGGAATTCCAACATAGTACAAATGTATTTATTACAAAGATATATGGCTGGTAAAGCCATTTAATGCCACGGTACGGGCTTGAACTAGCCTAATAGACTTGGTCAGCTTTAGTCACGTGCCTTGGAAACTTCCCGTTAGTCTATCACAGTCGTTGATTTGCACTGCCTCAAGGTCGATCATTGAAAACCCTCGGGGTCGCACCCTGAGCTGAACTTTGAGCCTTTTGGGGGCAGTCTTTATGAGGTGCCTCAACGGTCACAAAATTGGACCCTCTGAGTTTTGCCGTATGCACACATCGTATGCCTGGCGGAATTCTTGATGTTTTTCCTCACCTATAATTACCCGTAGTTATTTATCTCCACGCCGTTGTGATTGTAGGGTTACTCCTGAACTAATATTTTGACTGTCTTCACTATGGCACTTTCTTTTATTTCCGAACACTCATACAGTACATTTTTAACTTCCCCAACTTCTATATGGATATTTTTCAAGGATCACGATGTCATAACTATGAGGCTGAATTCCCCATATTGGGGTTCCCTATGTTTATCTTGCATGATCTATTAATTTGTCTGTATTCTCCTGTCTAGCCATAGCTAGGCTCTTCTTGAATCAACTACTAGTTGCTTGTTGGCCCATTCCCGTATCAATATTCCGCGTAATTTTTCTTGGGTTATTTCCTTTGTCTTAACTTACCTCACATACTGGCTCCTTATCCATCAATAACATCCCAGGAAGGAACCCTTACTTCCTCTCCCTGACGTCGTGTTTTCATAATGTTTTGGTATCGTTGAATATCTGTAAGCTTTGAATAAGCTTAATCTCATCCCTTCTTTGTTTTATCGCATTCTTCCTTTAGAGTACTAAGAGTTGGAGCTACGACAATCTGCCTATAGATGTTCTACCTCTTCATTTGGCGTTCTTTCACATCATCGATGACCCTTACTCTCCTTGCGGAAATCCTTTTGTACTAAGGATAAAGAAATTCCTTACTCGCTAGGTGACAATTACTATAACTAGCACATACAGTCTCTTAAGCTTATTTTTTATCACATTGCTTACTTTAGGAAAGCGTCTTCCTGAATAACCATTCTCTAATTTCTCATGAATCTTCTTTTGTTGTCCATTCTATTATTGCCGGCACGAAATCTAAAATTCTCATGATGTCGACCATTATCATATCACTAAATCCCTAATTCATGTTTACTTTATCTTGTTCACCAGCCCATACTGATCTCTATTATTCTGGGGTCTAGCTTTTCCTATTATAATCACATTAGAGTCACGAACTTACTTCTTGAAATGAGGATATGACTTCATGTCATATACTCTTTTGTTGTCTTAAGGCCTATCACCTCTCGTCTCTTCCTTCACCTGACTATGGACTCGAAAATAACGTCATCTTTTGGTCTACCGTTGTCATCCATGTATCGCATCTTACTCATAATTCTTCCTTATCTCTTTTCTCATTACTCTGCTAATATTTCTTCATATCCCTTTCTTGTGAAAAATTCACAAGACATTCTTTTGCTTTTTGCTCCCCTTGCTTCATCCATCGGCTCTTCGGGTTGCTCAACGTCCTTGATCTACTAGGGATGAGAGTCATACTAAGGTAATATTTATCCCTTCCAGGATTTTTGTGCCTATCTTCTTCTTTATTTATTCTTTTTTTATCATGCTAGTATTCATATCTAATTGTAATATTCTAGAGTGCACCATCTGGGTATCTCACAAGAAGATCTATTAGAACATTTGTAATACCCATCTGAAATGTCAACTAACACAAACAATCCATTCACCATTTTGGGTTACTCTAACCCCAGCCGGATCCTGATGTTCCGTCCTTTTCTTAAACTACACCTGTTAGCCCCTCATAGGGCATAACTGAGATAGGTATGGCCAATTGTACATACCTTTGTTACTGTTGAATATAACTCAAAAAGCTTATATTCATCTGCCTAAATTATAAACATTGTTAACCCTCATTAACTGGGCGCCTCGTACTCTTCTTCATCTTGCTTCTTTAGCTTGTTGAAACTTGTATTTATCTTCTGAATCTCTCATTTTCTTTCACCATTAAGGTTGATAGGTATTCTTGCCTCAAGACTCCTTATCAAAAGGCTTACACCTTTCAGTACGCACATGATCTATTGAAGAACTTACATTTACTTATCATAAGCATGATCCAAAGTCGAGTTCCTCTGACTCAACTCTTCCATAGCCATAACTTTTACCAACCATCTTTCTGGATATAGGTATCTTCTTATTACGAATAAAATAGAAGTTAGAAATTTGAATTCTTTCAACTGTGCTCTACCACACGATCTAGAGTAAGAAGAAAGAGTGATAGTCCTAAATTCCCTGTAGCCTCCTGCTTATAAGTGTGGTGCATCACACACCTATAAACAAGACTCTAATAGACACGGCTTGTAGACTCCCTAGGATAGAACTGCTCTGATACCACTTTTGTCACGACTCAAACCGATGGGCCGCGATGGGCACCAGTACCTTACTCAACCGAGTACTAGCATAACGTATCTTTCATATAATTCTATCATAGGTAAATGTACCAAAGTAAAGTATGAGGGAATAAAAACTTATACATATGAAGTATGGGCCTATAAGGCCTGCATGATTCTTTATATACTCAAAACATAGGCCGACAAGACCATACAAGTATCTGTATACATGACATCTGTCTACAAGCCTCTAAGAATACATAATATCATAAAGGTCGAGACAAGGTCCTATCATACCAATCAATACATGTACTAATCATACTGACCAAAGAAGAAACTCCAGAGCAAATGGAGCACCAACACCTTCCGCTGAGCTGATAGCCTACGTGGAGGGCTCTTGACCTATCTATTAGGACCTACGGGCATGAAACACAGCGTCCCCAGACAAAAGGAACGTTAGTACGAATAATGTACCGAGTATGTAAATCACATAAATAAGTATATAACAGACATGTAAGGAAATATATAGAGTAAATCACTCAACTTGCAAGTCTGGATAACTCTGTAAATCATGAAATAATTATAGTGTCATGCATATGCGTATGAATGTCATGTCATGAATAGGTACATGTTTCATAATATCATCAAGCCTCTGAGGGCATCCCATCATATCATCTTGCCCACTGTGGGCAACATCATTAACATATATCAGCTGATCAGGTGGTGGTGCATATATAACGCCGTAACCTTTTCCCATATCCCATATACATATGATATACATATAAATGTGTATATAACGTCATCTGGTTATGGGTCAATGTAAATGTATAAATGAATGCAATGCATGAGAAGTACGTCAATAAAATCTCTTGGAATGTCATAAGACCATTATGCCTTTGAATATTATCATGAATTAAACTTTATCAACTTACGTACTTTGTGAGACCCATGAACAGACGATAGAACAATAAGACATATGGAAATTCAAGAACATAGGACTAATACTTCTATGAATAGAGTCATTTATAGAAGTTGTGCATTTGCTCATTTCGTTTGTATCGTATGGATCATGCTAAAAGGAAAGAATGGATAGCCTTAATATACCTGGAGTAGGGAAAATCCGTATGATATTCTTGGAAAGGTTGCACCGTATTCATTTAGAATCGCAAAATCTCACGTTGCTATGGTGCTAAGAAATCTCGTTGGAATTGTTTTGTTTCAAGGTTAATATATGTTCTTTGTTAGAATGAAATCTTCCATTCTTGAAATTTTTTGGATTTAGGAAGAAGTCTTATAACCAATGGAGACTACAATCCAACCTTTAAAGTCTTGGTAGCTTGTACGTAAGTGTTAGTTGCATGACACTTAGATGCCATATTTTAATTTGTGATATGAGTCATTCCAATTTGCATGGGGGGCTGCCACCTCATGCTTTTTAATACTTATCCAATATATCCCCAATTAATTAGGTAATGTTTCGTTACCCGGTAATTAACCAATTACCCGTATAATTAAGAATTATCTCAACTTACTTAAAATACTACCCTCTTTTTACATATCTTGTAAACCTTACTAGCATGTTCATGTAGTATCTTGTATGGTACTAGTCCATAAATATCGGGTATTAATGCTTGGCCCGTATTTTAACTCAATATGCCAAACTTGGACGAAAAATTCATTTTCTTTAACTTGCTTCCCCTCTTACCTTCACGAATTCACTCATCATCTGTTTAAAATAGCATAATCCTTATAATCTCCAAATAATATCTTTCCTTGGACTAATGTCAATTACCTTACGATAAATTCAACGTACAATACTACAAGGTGCAACATCGTCATAATTTAATACTGTGAAATGTAAAATCATCGTAATATAATACTGCAGGACAAAATATCGATGTAATATTGCAGGGCGTAACAATGGGAATGCCTTGATGAAGGTGCTGAGTGAAGCCTGTGTACCGACCAACATCACTAGCGGGGAAATGGCCAACATGGTCGGGCATGTATTGGAAAGCCACAAAATCACTTTTCATGAAGACGAGCTGTCATTGGAAGGACTAAGTCATAACAGGCACTACATAATACAATGCAATTCGAGGACAAATTTATCGCTAGGGTCCTGATAGACGGGGGTCGAGTCTCAACATATTTCCACTAACTACTCTTAAGAGACTGGGTAAAGGTCTGCACAAGATACGAGCAGGAAGCATGAATGTGAAGGCGTTTGATGGATCTCAAAGGGCCACAATCGGGGAGATCAACCTCAGCATACAGATGAGCCCAACCTAGTTTGATATTGAGTTTCAAGTGCTAGATATATCTACTACCTACAATCTATTGTTGGGATGACCTTGGATACATGCCGCTGGGGCCGTAGCTGCTACTCTGCATTAGGCTGTGAAGTTTGAGTGGAACTATCAGGAGGTGATCATCCACGGAGATGGTAGTAATCCCATTTATACAAATCAGACTATTCCAGTCATCAAGAACATGAGCAAGTTGGGTAGAGAAACATACCATCGCATTAAGTGCATCAACGCAATTGAAAAAAACGAATGGTGGAGCAACAAGATAGAAATAATATTGCTATGGATAGGGTATGATCCTGGCAAGGGTCTTGGCAAGAATCTCCAAGGGATCACCAAACTAGTACAACTAAAGCGTCATGGTACAACTTTTGGGCTTGGGTATGAATACACTTGGAAAGAGTACCAGGATTGGTCGCCGCCATGGCATGGTCCTTATTATCTGCTAGAACAACCAGTACTACATTTGCACTAGACATTTCATCAAGCTGACATGATGTGGGGGTTTGAAGAAGATGAAGCTTTAGTTGGCATAAGAAAGTTGTTTCTGGATGATGAAGACATGGATTGCAGTACGATAGCTGAGGAGGAAGAGGAGGAAGACCTTACTATTCAGACTGTGGAGAAAGGAGCCATTCTTAAGAATTAGACTGTTGCACCATCGCGGGCCCATCGAGTTCCTGGGTAGCCTGGCAATTAACATCAATTAATTTAAAAGCAATTTTATGAGCATTTAAGACATCTTCAATATTTTGTATTGAACGTATTTTGTTTTGAAATAATTGCTCGAGTCATCGAGCCGTACTTAATTGACATTTTCAAGATTTATTTAATGCATTTTTATTTTTTAGTATTTATTATTATTCTTTACATTTTCTCTCTACAACATTATTATTACCTATCCCAATGAGCTTACGATTGTGACATGTAATGAGACCATACAACATAAGGATAGTGATTCAGAGGATCTGGAAGATGATGTAATACCTGAGGAAATTGTTAGAGAAGTGGAAAACTTTGAAAACAAGCCTAAGTCCAATTTAGATGAGATTGAGACAGTTAACTTAGGAGATTCTGAAACAGTCAAGGAAACACATATAAGCATTCATCTAACACTGTCAGAGAAGGAAGAATATATCCAGTTCCTAAAAGAGTATGAAGATATTTTTTTCATGGTCCTACGGTGATATGACTGGTTTGAGCACATCCATAGCGGCTCACAAGCTACCTATTGATACCATGTGTCCACCTGTAAAACAGAAACTCAAAAAATTCAAGCCAGATATGAGTTTGAAAATAAAAGAGGAAGTAACTAAGAAAATCAAAGCCAAGGTTCTCGGAATGGTTGAGTATCCGACTTGGTTGGCCAACATCGTGCCAGTACCGAAGAAAGACGGAAAGGTCAGAGTGTGTGTCGATTATTGGTATTTAAACAAAGCTAGTCCCAAAGATGATTTCTCGTTTCCCAATATACACATATTGATCGACAACTGTGCCAAGAATGAACTCAAGTCTTTTATAAATCGCTTCACGGGGTACCATTAGTTCTGGATGGATGAAAAAGATACCAAAAAGGTAGCATTTGTCCACTTCTATAAAATGATGTTGTTTGGCTTGAAGAATGCTGGAGCCACTTATATGAGAGCCATGACATACTATTTTCCATGACATGATACATAAAGAAATAGAGGTGTAAGTGGATGACGTCATCATCAAATCCAGAAAAAGCGCAGATCATATAGCAAACCTGAAGAAATTCTTCGATTGGCTTCGAAGATACAATCTGAAATTGAATCCTGCAAAGTGTGCCTTCGGAGTCCCCGTCGAGAAATTACTAGGATTCATTGTCAGCCACCAAGGGATTGAATTGGACTTGTCAAAGTTCAAATCTATCCAAGACTTGCCACCTTCGAAGAATAAGAAAGATGTGATAAGTTTCTTTGGTGTCTCAACTACATCAGTCGTTTCATAGCACAATCAACCGTGATCTGTGAACCGATTTTAAAAATGCTGAAGAAAGATGCTGCAATAAGCTGGATTGAAGAATGCCAGAAAGCCTTCGACAAAATCAAGGAGTATTAATCTAAACCACCTGTCATGGTCCCACCGGAACTAGGGAGACCTTTGCTGCTTTATTTGTCTGTACTAGATGGGGATTTTGGTTGTGTTCTGGGATAACACGATGAGACGGTAAGAAAAGAGCAGGCCATATATTATCTGAGTATGAAATTCACTCCCTATGAAGCACGATACTCTTTGTTGGAGTGCACGTACTGTGCTTTGACATAGATAGATCCAAAGTTGAGGCATTACTTCTGTGCCTACACCATATATCTCATATCAAGGATGGATCCGTTGAAATACATCTTCTAGAAATCCATGCCTACGGGAAAGTTAGCAAAATGGTAGATATTGCTGAGTGAGTTCGATATCATCTAGGTAACTCAGAAAGTAATCAAAGGACAAGCGATGCCAGATCATTTGGCAGAAAATCCTATAGACAAAGAATACGAAACATTGAAAATGTATTTTCCAGATGAAAAGGTATCATTCGTAGGAGAAGATATCACTGAAGCATATGATGGTTGGAGAATGTTCTTCGACGGGGTTGCAAACTTTAAAGGAGTGGGTATCAGAGCTGTCTTAGAGTTAGAAATAGGCCAACACTATCTGGTATCTACAAAACTCAGGTTTCCTTGCACCAACAGTATGGCAGAATATGAGGCTTGCATCTTGGGACTTAGGTTGGCCATTGATATGAATGTTCAGGAATTGCTAGTGATTGGAGATTCCGACTTTTTGGTGCATCACATTTTAGGAAAATGGGCTACAAAAAACACCAAGATATTACCATATCTGTACTGTGTGCAAGAGATGATCAAGAGGTTCACGAAGATAGAATTCAAACATGTTCCAAGGATTTAAAATGAGTTCGCAGATGCATTGGCCACTTCATCTTCCATGATACAACACCCAAACAAGAATTTTATTGATCCTAGACCAATAGGAATTCATAAGTAACCAGCTTATTCTGCTTATGTTGAAGAAGAACGTAATGGAAATCCATGGTTCCACGACATCAAAGAATACTTGGAAAAGGGAGAGTATCCAAAGCGCGCAACTCATACTCAGAAATGCACACTCTGAAGGTTAGCCAACCACTTTTTTCAAAGCGGAGGAATTATATACAGAAGGATTCCTGACCTGGGGTTACTACGGTATGTTGATGCCAAGGAAGCATCCAGATTGCTCGATGAAATACATGCTGGAACCTGTGGGCCACACATGAATGGTTTTGTCTTAGCCAAGAAGATACTAAGAGCAGCGTATTTCTGGATGACTATGGAAACAGACTGCATCAAGTATGTCCAAAAGTGTCACCAATGCCAGATACATGCTGATATCGAGTGCCACCCAATAAACTCAATGCAACAAGTGCACCCTAGCCTTTCTCCGCTCAGGGCATGGATTTCATCGGTCCGATCGAACTTTCTACTTCAAATGGGCATAGATTCATTCTAGTGGCCATAGACTATTTCACAAAATGGGTGGAAGCCGCATCTTACAAGGTTGTGACTAAGAAGGTCATCGCAGATTTTGTTCGGGATTACATTGTTTGTTGGTTGGGGGTTCCAGAGTCAATCATCACCGACAACGCCGCCTATCTTAATAATGATCTAATGAAGAATATGTGTGAAACTTTTAATATCAAGCATAATAATTCTATAGCATATAGGCCGCAAATGAATGGAGTCGTAGAAGCCACCAACAAGAACATCAAGAAGATATTGATGAAAATGGTAGATAATTACAAATAATGGCACGAGAAGCTTCCATTTGCTTTTCTTGGATATCGTACCACGGTTCGTACATCAACTGGGGCAACTCCCTATCTATTGGTTTATGGTACTGAAGTGGTCATTCCGGCCGAAGTAGAAATTCGCTCTCTAAGAATCATACAAGAAGTCGAGCTCAGCGATACAGAATGGGCACAAAGCCTCTATGAACAACTGGCTCTCATTGATGGAAAAAGAAGAATATAGTATGTCACAGTCAACTCTACCAGAACAGAATGGCAAGAGATTTAACAAAAAAGTCAGACCAAGGCAATTCACACCAGGGCAATTGGTGCTAAAGCAAATTTTTCCGTATCAGAATGAAGATAAAGGGAAGTTTTTACCCAATTGGCAAGGCCCCTACAAGGTTCATCGAGTATTAACGGGAGGAGCACTCATACTTGCAGAAATGGATGGAAAAATTTGGCCAAAACCTATCAACTCAGACGCAGTCAAGAGATACTATATTGAAGATTGTTTACATTTCTTTATTTGATGTAACTGAACTACGCTTGATCTAATTCCCATTTAAGAGGATACGTAGGCAGCCATGTGGGTTCGGTCACATCTTAATAAAATCTTCATTTGCCATGATCATAAATTGGGCAGAATTTTGAGGAGGGCCCTCAATTTTCTAAAGCAAGTTCATCCAACTTCATCATATGCGGAACAACCAAAAATATTGCATTTAAACTGGGGGGCCCTCAAAATTCTAAAGCAAGGAGGTCGCAATGTCTCCAAAATGTGTCACAGTCATCAGTTCATCTAAATTACTTGATATCACATACTACTAAATTTCAAATAACTATATTTATCAAATGCATGTATATTTTTCAAAAATCTATTTCTATGACAGCCAGATGTTACCCAAGGTAACTCAAACAGGATCTCAAGACAGGAGCAAGAGCAAAACAAAAGACAAAAGCACGAATCAACCTTTCCCCACAGAACTCACAATTTTTTTCTTTAGAAGCAGGCACAATAAGACGATGATATCCACATATACATCAAGTCACCACCTTCAGGACAACAAATTATCTAGCGCAAATATCTCCAGCTAAGAAATACTCTACTTTCTCACTATCACTCATCGCTTTCTTGCATGAGGATAAGCATTGCCTCCCCAATTGCATAAGGCTAAGAACTGACTTTCTCTACATGAGACTAAGTATTGTTTCTTCTTTGCATGAGGCTAAGCATTGCCTCTCTAATTGCATAAGGCTAAGCATTGTCTTCTCTTCTTACATGAGGCTAAGCACTGCTATTACTTGCATGAGACTAAACATTGTTTCCGCTACTATCATGAGGCTAATCACTGCCTCCCTATTGCATAAGGCTAAGAATTGCCTCCCTAATTGCACAAGGCTAAGTATCGCCTCCCTAATTGCATGAGGCTAAGCACTACCTCCCTTCTTGCATAAGGCTAAGCACTGTCTTTCCCTGCATGAAACTAAGTATTGTCTCCCTTATTTGCATAAGACTAAGCATTGTCTCCTCTTCTTGCATGAGGCTAGCACTGCCTCCTTGATTGCATAAGGATAAGCACTGCCTTTTACTTGAATAAGATTAAATACTATCTATTACATTATCTAAGACCTAGCCCTATCCTCTATTCACTTAGAGCTAAGCATTGCCCTCATCTTACACAAGACTAAGCCTTGTCTTATTTTATTCTGCATATGACCAAGCATCATATCTTTGCATTTCATGGTCTGGAACACTGCTATTTCATCCAAAGGTGTCATAGTTTGAAGGTATCATTTTCATAACTGAGAGACATCATTCCATGGCCTGAGGATCTCTCAAATTTCATATTATTATTCAAAGGCGTCATGGCCCGAGGCCATTATTTCATGGCCCGAGGCCATTATTTCAAGGTCTGTGAATCCCTTTCCATGCACTTCATGCCTCAGGATGTCATGGTGTAAGGAAAATATCCTCACCGTCCAAATACAACCTTCATAGTCCAACGGAAATTTGCATCATTTTTCAATATATATATATATATATATATATATTCGCACGCGCCGTATTTTAAATTTTGCAGGTAATATATGAGGTAACTGTTCTTCAAATGGGAGCAATCTTCGCTCCGGTTTTCGTTCATAACGTTCACATCCTTCAATTATTTCAAACATAACTGACCATCATCAAGTACCTGCCTTTAACTCTATGACCGTTCAAATATTTGCTATGTGATACATCCATAACATTTCAAACTCACATTTATGACTTCGCATAAATTCATCCGATAATATCCTACCCAAAAGAACCTTTTCTCATACATGCGATCATTCTTATAACAATTCCATCCGTTTCGCTCATTGTTGGATCTAGAACTACACATGGTCTGATTTCTGTAACACCAGTGATATGTAGGCAACTCAGGAACTAGGGTTCGGCCCCCATTTTTTTAGATCACATCATTCCTCACTCAATTCGGCCAAATTGGTCATCATTTTCTTTACCCGACAATTTTTTCATCATTTCCGAGTAAAGAGGGGCAGTTGTTGATACCCAATTTTGCCCTCATATATATATATATATATATATATACTTTCAAAATATCAATTGTTCATCATTACTTAGTTTACAAATCTATACAAGCATTTCCTATAATTTTTCATAATTTTTAGAGATTTTAAATTGATTTTCCTACATTTAAATTACTTGAATAATTATTAATTACTCCTCAAATTATTTTTATGATGACTTAGTTACCTAAAATTATTATTTGCACCTATTACATATGTTTCAAATATTTTACTTTATTTCATATAATTACATTAGCAATTTTAAAGCTATTTACACAATTTTGCAAAAACAAATAGCTCATATTTATACACAAATACTCTTTATTTATGTCAAAATAGAATTTTATATTTTTATAATTCTAAATAATTATTTTAAATTATTTTAGTGCATAAAAATATTTTTATTTACTTACTAATCATTTTTATAAATTATTTTGATAAATTGTGTGTATTTAAAAGGCTGACCCAAACTTTGAGCCAATTTTCGGACCAAAATCAGCCCAATTACCCCTAAGATCACTCCAAATGACCCAATTCTCCAACCCAGTCCGAAAATAAAATGACCCCAGCCTGATAAAATCTCAGTCGTTGATCAAAATTGATCAACAACTCATAACATTTTCCCCCACTCTCCTAATATCCCCTCACCCAAACCCTAGTCCCCATTTCTTTTCACCAGCTTCCCTCAAACACTCTCTACTCTCTTCTCTTTCATGAACTCTAGCCGTTGTATCTCTCAACCTCTCCAAATCCGGCTCTAAAATGGAATCAATCATTGATTCACTTACCTTATTGGTCTCCTTTCGCTGTTGGTTGTCCATTTGTGATATTACTACGTGCTTGCCTAAGTTTGGCAAGCGAGATCTTCTGAGATCGAACTAAAGTGGTTTGAACCTTTTGATTTTGAGCATTATCTCATCTATATACACTCAATACCATGCTATGTGAGTCCGATTTCAATTAGATCTCTATCGATTTGTGTTTTCCCTCTTGAACTAGGGTTTACCTTTTAATTTTGAGCATTATCCCCCTGTTGAACTAGGGTTTACTTTGTTTCCTTGCTTATTCTTCCAATTTTACTACTATATAAACCCCTTCCCATTCCCCTTTGAGAGAGACTTTAATCGCTATAATTTCACTAAAATTTGAAGCTTTGTTCTATTATTCCCTCATTCTCTTGTTCTGTACTTTGTTTTGGCCGGCTAAAAGCCAAGGCCACTGAGATTTTTCTTGGTGCGAGCATTGCCCGGGGTCCTTTGAATCTCTTGGGAACTTTGATGCATTAAGATTCTAGGTTCTTGTGGAATTTCGTTCTTTATTATTGTCCGTTTAACTGGTAAGTCACTTGACTTTTGCAATTTTATCCTTATGGGTATCTGATTTGCATGTGTTCTCACTTCTGAAATCCATGCCTTAATGTATTTTTGGGCTGCTTTTATGCATAACTCTGTTAGCTTTACGCTCATTTTAAGTCTCTTTAGCATTTAACTACACCTAATGCTGATAGCTCTGAGATTGTCTATCTAAACCATCCTAACCTCGTTTAACTAATGTATTGGTACCTGAATGTTCATAAATATGCTTACCTACTTTGTCTTGAGTCTCTGTAATGAATGCCTCACATCTGTAATAACCTAAGTTAAAACTTTCATTGTCAGCTATGACTTGTTTCTCTGCTATTGTGTCACTCAGCATGCTCACTTAATCCTATATCCCTTTAGTGATAGCTTGAGATTTTAGAATAGTTATCTCAACTTGTTTTCCCTACCATGTTTGAATTATTTTGTTTCATGATATGAGGATGAATCCTTGGTATAACTTGGACCTTCTTTAGTTAATTAGTCTGCTGTGTCAACGTCTAAATGCCTACATTTGCTATTTGACATGAGTTTGCTTTTCCGCTCTGTTCTGAATCTCTGTAATGATAGTCTTGCATATGTAATGTGTTATAATCTTTATTAAGACCTTTTCTATCGACTATGATCTTGCTTCTCTGCTAATATGTACCTCAGTATGTCTTTGGCTCACTTGATTCCATGTTCCTTCAGTGATCACTTGGCTTGTCACAATGTGTGTTCCCCATCATGTCTAAATGATGTCTTGTTTTCTGATGAGGGTGGTTAACATGTCTGTCTTGTGGTACTAGGATGTATACTTAGCATAATTTGGACCTCTTAGGTTTTAACTTGTTTAGTATTGTGCATCTGTGCATGATAATCTTTGTCAATCCTGCAAACTTTTACTAAGTGTTGAACCTGCTTCTAAGCCCCTGTTGAACCTGCTTTAAAGTTTTGTGACCTATTTGATTAGTTGCTTTGTGTTCTCAACCTTGCTATGTCTACTTAAGCTATAAGTGTATCCCTTCAACTTTTATCCTTCAACCATTGTCCATTCTCTCTCATTTGTTACTTATGCTATCCTGAACCTCTCATTCTTGGCCGGCTGAAAGCCAAGGCCACCAAGGCTCCTACTACTGACTTCCCTAGTGTGAGCACTGCTCGGGGTCCATTTAAGACCCTTGTGAACTCTGACATACTAGGATTTGGGTATTTAGTCACTCTCTCTACTACTGAAACCTGAAATATCCCACTCAATCATTTTCTTCCTATTATCTACTAAATAAGTTAGATGGTTGGTTTAAGTGATTTAATGTTTGGCAATATGGTTAATCTGTGGTTGTGTGATTTGGCTTCGAGCTCTCCTATGGATTTTGGGTTGTGTTGATGAATATAGCTCCTTGTAGGAAATCTGGGTATGTCACGTGAAAAATTGTGGAAGGCTCACACAGTGCTAGGTATCTCTTTTGGGCCTGTTGTGGGCCTAATGTCATTATTTGTATATTGCATTCATTATTGGGCCGGTAATAACAATTTGGGTGTTAGTAAAATGAAAAACGGATATACTTAATGTTTGCATGAAAAAGGGTAGACAACATACCTATAGAGCTCAATGATTTACTTACTATATATGTTATTCAATCTCTATATGCACTGTAGAAATTACGTCATTAGGAGAAGCACACACTCACACTACTCGTCTATTAGCAAAACATGAATTCAAATGCTTCAATTATTCCTACTGCTACGTGTTACTAGAGAACCTGCCTATAGGAAATAAATATCACTGAACTTTCTTTCAATTTGCACCACTGCAGCGCATCCACTAGAAATCATGCCTATAGGACATAATTTGTATCATCATGTTCGCTTAGAAAACATGACTATAGAGCTAAACAATAAAATTGATTCCAGGTGCTAATCGTTAGAGATCTTGTCTATAGGATATCACTACCCGCCTTAGTAATTGTTAATACTGCACCTCTTAACTCTATTATTGCTCATGTACGCTACTGTCAAAAAACATGAGTAATTTTGGGTTTCTCCCAATAAATTTCACTGTCTTTACTGCGTAAATCACTTAGACGCAGTATCTATAGGTTAAGTAACTGGAAATCTGTAACCTCTTCTCTCTTTAAAAAGGAATATAATATCTCTTCATGAATCTTTTCCTAATGGCTTCAAAGTAAGAACTGGTTATAGCTGTACTGGTTGAAATATCTGAAGGTGTACAAACGAACCATGTCAATCCATCCTAACTAATTGGAGCAATTAAACATCAGGATAGAAGAGCCATTTTTTGGTCTTGAATCTGAGGATAGCTGGACTATGGTATTTCTATACGGGAAATTGACATCAGGTGACAACATATAATAGGAATTGATAATTTTTTTGCCCAAAAAATAGAATTAGCAACTCAAGTCCAAGAAAAAAAGGCATTTTATAACCAAATCCAAGAAAACCGACCGAGAATATTTCGCTTTTATATTAATGCTTAAATTAGGCTAGCGTTTGGACATAAATTTGGTTGAAACTTGAAAATTAAATTTATGAAGTTGTGTTGAAAAATAATTTTTGAAAGTTAAAGTTGTATTTGTATATGCATTCTTATTTACAAAAAAGTTGAAGTTTTATGAGTGGAAGAAAAAATTTCACCAAAAAGCTACCCTAAACTAATTTTTGGGAACATGAAAATTTTAAATTATTTTTTTAAACTGATCACTCTCAACTTATTTCTTGGTTCTCTTTATTCCATGAACAAAAAAAAATTTCATATTTTTTCAAAGTAAGACACGCCAAAATCTATGGCAAAACGAATCCTAGGTATCCCTCAAAATGGTAATTATCTACTCTTCCAAAAACCACCATTGAAAAGCTCCCCTAAGTAAAAATTCCATCGGAAACTATTATTTTAAAAGCAATCGTCATCACTTTTCTCCACAGATACACCTTTTTTCCACTCTCAACTTATTTCTTGGTTCTCTTTTTTCTCTCAAAACCCTATCCGAAAGAATCATCAAATCATTAATAAATATCGCTTAAAACCCAACAAGAAAACGTTGTTAGCGGATTGACTGATTTTTTCTATCTTGGGTTAATTTTTGCTGCTTCTTCTTTTTGTGAAGTTGACTCAGGTGTTATGCACTATGATACACAAAATAAGACATCAAAAATTGTGTTATACACTGAGATATATAATAAAATAAAATAAAAAAATAAAAAAGTTAGGGGTTATTTAGTATGCGAGATAAGGGATAATAATCCCTGGAGTAGACGCGGGATTATTTTATCCGGCATTTTGTTGAATTTTAAATTCGAGATTAAAAATATTCAAATTAATTAGTCCCATAATTGGATATCATTTTATCCTATATTGAAGATGGGATAATAAATCAGGGATTAATTAGTCCCGGGATAAATTTTAAAATGACGAAGATGACCTTTTCCAAGACTATTCTCCCAAAGTATTTTAAACAATTTAAGGTTAAAATTAGAAATAAAAGTTTATCCCAACTTATCTACTATATCCCAAACACATATTTATATTATACCCTGTATATCTTATTTTTAATCCAATGAATCAAACATCTTCCAATAAAAATATTTTCACTAAATAACTTCGTCGTTATTTAATCTCCATACATTATAATTCCTAGATAACTTATTTCCCTATCAAACGGCTTCTAAGTAATTTATTTTTGATATACACATTATTATATTATATCCTTACTTGTATCAAGTGCATCCTAATTGTATATCAATGCTACACTTCTAAAACTCACTTATACTTGTTAAAGAATGCACCTATGCACATTATCTAAGATCACCACATAACACACATGTTTTACGAAAAAAAGAATCAACTAGAACTACTTAATACATTACGTAGATAAACATTGTGATGTACAATATGATATACAATTCTATAATGTGTTATACAAGTAAGGCAGCCTGACCCAAAAAAAGGTTTTGATACACATTATTATATAGTACATACTATGATTTATAAATTATTATTGTAATATACACTTGGATATACAAACAAAGCATATTTTTGGCTACCAGGTGCCAAATACCAAAGAACGGGCTCTTTTATGTCAATTGTTGGAACAAGTTGTGATGCTGCAAATTGCACGGGCGCTCTATTTGGTCGCCTCCATTTAACCTATATCCATTTTTTTTAAAAGTTTTAACTTGTACCCAGTTTTTAAACAACTTCCGCCCCTTTTTCCTTCTCCTTCTCCTCCTTCGTTTTCTTCTTCTTCTATTAACAACTGAAAGGCACTATGATTAATTCTCTAATACTACCACCATCTTAAGAAAAATTTTCATTCTATCATGTACAGAACCCCAACATCAACATAAAATAAACACTTAAGTGCTGAAGTTTCTACCCATGAGAAACTAGTAGATTATGTTAGCTAGTAGATTATTTTCTACCCATGAGAAAGATTAAATAAAATACTTTATATATGTGGTAGGTTGTCCCGCCCCGAGCCTGGGGGCGAGACCGGCACCTAGTGCCTCATCTATCCTTGCATACCACTTGCGACTAAGAGATTCTGAACCTGTAATATCATACTTTGACTATGGGCCACATTACAAGATAATGTGCGATGCAAAATATAAAACTAAATGGAGACTAACACTGACTAATGTCAACATAAAGTTGGGCCGGCAAGGCCGTCATAATTACTACAACTGACAGGCCAACAAAATATACGTAGAGGGACTACAAGCCCAACATACTGCACTAATCGATAGGATATGTCTACAAGTCTCTACTGATAGATGTACTGTGATCGGAACAGGGCCCCGACCTACCCATAACCTATCTACATATATACATAAGATATATACCACACTGTTAAACTCGACAACTCTGAAAGAAGGGGAGCTTATCGATAAAGCTGAACTCGGGCAACACCTACTGAGAAGGTCTACCCGTATGCCTGTCTGAACCTGCACACATGAAATGCAGCGCCCCCAGAAAGGGACGTCAGTACGAAATAATGTACCGAGTATGTAAGGCAATATATTGAAGCTGAAACTGCACTGATAATATAATAACTGAAAACAACTGGGAGTCAAAGGAAATCTGAAGATATGCTCATTTGTTGATACTGACTCAATTCTCTCAATATAGTGAGTAAAATAGTTGTTCGACCCTATAAGGCTTGGTATATATATAACTGCTCTACTGTAGTAGGCTCGCTCATAGGCGCTCGGCCATACTAGGCTCTGTATCTCGACCAACTGGGCTCGCTCATAAGTGCTCAGCCACAGTAGGCTCAGTATATAACTTACCATCTGATCAGAGGTTGCCCAATAGGGGCTTGCCCATCGATTATAGCTCGATGGTAATGAAAATACTTTTAATACTGTATATATGTAAACTCTCTACTCTTTTGACTGGAAGAAAGAACTACTCAACTGAATATGCGGTCCCGATAAGAAGAACATGGTAACTTACAAAACTAGAAAAATATATATAATTTGCAAAACTAGCAAAATATACGTAAATTTCGGGAAATGAATTTTTCTCTATGCCTCGTTATCAAATTTGTGTAATAACGAGATCATGCAAAATAAAATAAGGGCTTAGCCTTAACATACCTGGAGTGGGAAAACTCCGTATACTATTTCGTTGGAAAACCTTTGTTGATTGAACGAAATTTGCCTCTGCTTCTTAAAGATTCACGGATAAAATTTGTTTCTGGTTCCTAAAATTTTGGAACGAATTTAATCTGATTTGGAGTGAGGCTTGGACGTTTGGTTGGAACTTAAAATTGCTTCTGCTTTTCACGTTGGTTAATAACAGAATGTAACAATTGTTTTTGGTATTGAAATTTTGAAAAACCTGATTGTTAAGTTTTTAGTTCCTTAAGAATCTGACTCACGTTTTTTGCTTGGTTTCTCAAAGACAAATGGTCTTTTTGAAACTTAAGAATCAGATGTTTGGTTTTGTTCTTTCATATTCCCTACGAGTCATGACTTTATGTTACATTGCCACACAAGTATATATGACTATGAGTCATATGCTTGAATGGTGGCATACTGCCACGTGGGGAGTAGGGGTGAGTTATTTTATTAATTTTTTATCCATTTATTAGTTAATCGGTTATATTATCTAGTAATTAATCAATTACCCGTATAATTTAAAAATTATCACAAATTACTTAAAATTCTACTTATTTTTAATATACTTTATACATTATACTACCGTGGTCATATTGTACCTCGTATGGTACTAGTTTATAATTATCGGGTATTATCACTTTACCCGTATTTTATTTCAAATTTGTCACTTTCCACGAAACTCGTTTTCTCTAATTCGTGCATCATTTATCCTACATGACACCTATTTATCGCTTGTTATAAATAGCATAAATACATTAACGTCAAGATGATCTCATTCCGAGTCTACGTTAATTAACTGGAGACAAAAATTTTAACGTACGAAAAATACGAGATGTAACATAGGTAAAGGATAGTAACTCCAGATTTCAATAGTCAATAATGAATGAATTTATATTTCGAAGTGAAAATAATTTGAACGAGTAAGTTAAGAAAACTTGCTGACGTCCCTGATTTCATAGCAAAGATAAACGGACTAAACTCTGTTTAGCTACATGGATTGAAATGAAGCTCCTTTTCATCTTTGAGTTGGTTGCTGTTTCACTTGGAAATACTGAGATTCAAGTTTTTGCTTATGGTCTAATGGATTCAACTTCAGCTTATATAGTGTTGAAGTTTTTACAAATGAACTAAATAACTTCAGCATTTTTTGTTGAAGTTTTTGAAAAAGTTTATTCAGGACAAAAAAACTTTAGCTTATTTAGTGCTGAAACTTTTACAAATGAACTAAATAACTTCAGCATCTTCTGCTGAAATTTTTGAAAAAGCTTTATGACAAAACTAATTAATCCAGGACAAAAAAAACTTCAGCTATTTTAGTGCTGATGTTTTTACAAATGAACTAAATAACTTCAGCATCTTATCCATGACAAAAAACTTCAGCACTGTCTTTGCTACTTCAGGCCCGTCTACGAGAATACTGAAGTTTTGCGTGATTGCCTTTGCTACTTCAGCCTCGTATGCTGAAGTTACGCGAAAAGGTTGGTACGCTTGCAATTTATTTTGCAAAGCGAACACAAATTAAAACGTAACCCAAAAAGCGGGTATAGATGCAAATCCCCCGTTATCATGCAATGCCAATTTCTCATTTCTATATACTGACACTACAGGCCCAAACCTGAAATCCCATGTCAAAAAAAATAATTTAAGAAGATAAAATATTTACGTACAAATTTTTAAAAAATTAATATTTGTATAAATAAATTTTTTTGATATTATGTATATATATTTTCTTTCACTCAATTTCTAGTTTAGGTATGATTTTTTGTTCTTCATTGCACACCCTATAATCTAAGTTCACAAATATTTGTAAAAATAGCATGGGCTTGGCAGTTTTCGGACTGTCATTCAAAAATAGCCAGCATTTGCAAAGTCATTAAAAAATATGACTATTTTTGAATTTCTCCCCAAATATTTGGGTATGTTATCTCGTGCTCTGTGGCAACTATTTTATTTACTAGCAACATTTTGTTCTTGAATAGGTGTATTAATTGTTTAACCAAAAAGTGGAATTTCGGTCAAAGCTTTAATTTAGAAGAACTCGGGTTACTTATAATCAAAAAATGTATAAGAGAAAGTAATTTGGCTAGCAATAAGATAATTAGAAGAAGATAAAGTAAACCAATGTATTCAGATAGTCTTTTTTTGTTGTCCTTACAATTGACTCATCTTTTTCCTTTTATAGCTATCTTGGAAATATGCATTTTGCCTTTGTCATAATAAGGTCATTATAGACAATTAAAGACATTAAAGCTACATTACATAATCATTGTATTTTAATACAGATTCTCTAACGTTTTTAGCAATTAATGCTCATTAAATACTGTATCTGTACTATCTTGTGTTGTCAGATTCATTCTCCTTGATTATTGGACTTAAATAGGTACGGGCGTTGAATCTTTTGAGTATCCGCTCGTGCCTCCTCTTATGCCTCTGCTCGTATCTGTCGCAACTCGTGCCTCTTTGCCAATCATAACTCTTTGACCAGTCTACGTGTCATGACACGTCATCTTCCAATCACTTTAATATGTAAACTCAATTTTTCCCAATACAGATAGTCCCCCCACTTGCCATTTATTCATCAATTAAATATTTGGGAAGTGAAATTCATTAAAACGAGAATTTTTGTCACCATTAATGCTATAGCAGGATCAACGCTTCATTTTGTCACTTTCATTTAATTCTCTTCACGCGTGGCATCATTTTAGTGGTTCTGCAACTTTGCAGCGCTTTTTAGGGCTTTTTCACGGCTTCACTGATCACGAAACGTCAGTTCTCATTATGATTTTTCCATCATTGCACATTTTCCTTTGACGGTTGCTTCGCAGTATAAATATAGTTTTCTTCTTTGTCTTTATCACATAAAGTTCTCAAAATATTTTGAATCTTTGTTTGTTTCTTCCTCGTACTATCATGTCTTCATCAAACCCTAACCCTAGAAGGATCCCCATAGTTGATAATTTCCATAATGCCCCTAGTAGGAGCAGAAGGGGAGGTAGGCTTCGTAATTTGGGATCTTCATCCTTGCGTGGTTCTTCTCTTCCTTCGCCTAGTTCTGGCCCTTCTTCTAGAACTAGAGGTTCTTTTTTACACAGATCTTCTTCTAGAGGTAAGGAATCTTCTGAACCTCTTCGTGAACCTCTAGTAGAGGAGATAGTCCATGCGGAACTAACTTTCTATAATGACAGAGAATCTCTAAGAAATCAAGTATCTTCTTTAGATCGTGCTGATATCTGTCCCACTCAAATCACTGAAGGTTTGATTTCTTTAGTCCGTAGAGACTGCCATTGGAGTCATGACTTTCCGATCATTATTCCCAATCTGAATCAAAGAATTACCTCTTACTTAACCGGATTCTCCTTTGTCTTTACGTACCCTTTCACATTAGGATTCAAACCTGCTATTGATCCTTTTATTCTCGAGTTATGTCATTTCTTTGATGTTTGCTTAGGTCAAATTGACCCAATAATATGGAGGGTTGTTGCCTGTTTGAGGCATTTGACCAACATAGCCAGTGTGCCTTTTACTTTCCCACATCTAATTCATCTTTACTCCTCTAGACTCTTTCGCAATAGTGTTTTTACACTAGTAGCCAGGAGAAAAGGAGTTCTAGTTAACCCTGAAGATGACAAAGACTGTGGCTGGTATTCCAGGTTTGTTGCTGCCCCATTGTTGGTTTAGTGGGTGATGAAAACGTTCCCTTCCCTGAGAAGTGGAATTTTGCACGTGAGTCTTCTAACTTTCTCGTACCTTTTTCTTCAATTTTGTTGATTTTTCTAATTTTACTTTTCTTTTTGTAGCAACCATGGGAATTGTGGAATATGTTCCCAATTTCCGTGATTGGGTAGGAAAGCTGTTGAGTATTGCACCAATGGATGGTAGATCTTGGAAGACTCTTTTCCAACGTTTTGGTTGGAAAGTAAAAACTCACAGTAAGAGCTTTTATTTTATTTTACATATTGTTCTTTCCTGAACTTATCTCAATCCTTCTTTCTATCAGGATTTGCTATTCGAGGAGTTACTGCTGAGGCAGTTGCGGCTTCTCACATCTTTTTAGAAAGGGCTCAAGAAATAATTTTGGTCTCTTCATCGAAATGAAAAGCCGTTGATGACCAAGATTCCGAAGAAGAGGAAGACGGGGGTTCCTTGGTAACAAGGCCACGGGCTCGTAGACGCATTATTTCCGATGATGAAGCAGAAGCATCCCCCCGCTGTTCTATTCCTCTTACCGAATCTATTGAAGCCCTGGTAGTGATCCCTGATGATATTGATGATTCTCCTGCTGCTGCTCATGATTCTGTTGAGCAGCTTTTTGACCGCAGGTTTGGTAGTGAAAGTTTAGGTCCCGTTTTTTATAAAGCTCCCTTGGCTTCTTTTTCTCCTCCCGTGCCCGTGACTCCTACTTTGCCGATTATGGCTATCACACCTCATTTTTCCGTCGCCGCAAGGGGTGAAGGAGTTTTTTCAATTAAAGGACAATCGAAACGGGATTTGTTTATTTATTTCAGAGTCGCCACTTGGGAGTTTTAGGGTGTCCCAAGTCACCAATTTAATCCTGAATCGAGGAAAAGAATGACTCTGTATTACAGTCCGCGAACCAGAAATCCGGATAAGGAATTTTTTTAACCCGGGAGAAGGTGTTAGGCATTCCCGAGTTCCGTTGTTCTAGCACGGTCGCTCAACTGTCATATTCGGCTTGTTTATCTGATTTTATACAATTATGAGCTCATGTGCCAGTTTTAACTCTTTACCGCTTTTATTCAATGTGTATTTATTTAAGAGAAAGTGAACGTCATTTAAAGCATGCTTTCAGATCGCGTCACATGAAATGCACCCGCAATCCTAAGCACACCCTATCCAACGTTTTGGGATTTGATTTGGGTCACATGAAATGCACACCCGAGTTTAAGAAGGTAATTTTATTAGAGTCGCGTCTAAAGAGGCTAACGCGTTCTTATCTTTTGGAAGGGTCGTGACATCCACTGAACGACCCTTCCCGATTTTTCTAAATATTTTTAAACCTTTATTGGGGGCCCCGCAAATTTGCATTTTTATTTGGGCGAGGCTCGTCCCATTTTATTTTAAGGATAAACCTAGAAGTAATCATATTTTCTAATTTTGTTTTTTGTCTCTAAAAGAAAAGAAAAGATCCTAATTGATTATTATTAAAACTTGGGCTTCAAGTTCAAGTCCGGGCTCAAACAAAAGGAAGGACCTTTTAGCTTGGACCCGCTACTTAACTCAAAACCCGAGTTTATATTACTGCTAAGCTTTGAATCACCATTATCCGTTCATTATTGGGCCCAAAGAGCCCAAACCACGCTATTGGTGCATGTTTTAATTCCCAATAGCCACAAACATCGGGCCCAAAGTTGGCCCAAGTCACACAATCCCCATTAATACACATGGATTAAGTAACGCAAAATAGTCCAACTAGTTGTATATGCCTAATCCAAACAGATTTCCGATCTGAATCATTAACTAAAATTAATTACGCTTATATGTTAAGAACCAACATGCGGACATGACTTACTACAGTTCAATACGGATTCAGCTTGAATGTAAAACCTGATTTTAAATTCAAAATGATACTTTAACTATTTCTGGTTCTCTTTTACAAACGAAGTTAAATCTAAACTAAAAGTACTAGCTATGTATAAATTCTAACTGGACGACTCCAAGTTTAAACAACCCAAAACAATGGCTAAGTTATGTGCAGGCATACTAAAATTTAACATTACATGATCAACACAAGCTCAACCAAAATAAACTGCTAACTATACATTTATTGCTTCCAGGAACACTTCTAATGAGTTTAACAGTCTACCATTTATCAATCAGTAACTCAATACAGTCCTAAAATGAACGTGAATATCTAATCGAATATTTAAAGCTACAACAACTTTCAACACATTCCATTGAACAGATGGCAATTCATTGTTATTGATTTTCCAAATCACTCATACATTTGAACCAAGTCTCCACGCCATTTGGGATAGGAAAGTGTACCTGGTAGAAGAACAGAGATACAGTAAAAGAGAAGTCAGTAGCAGTAGCAGTAGTACATCAGCAGATTCAGCAAACACAGCAGCAACCAAAATAGCCCAGCAATAGATTAAGACCCAACAGTCGCTTCAGAAAAACACCATACAGCAACACTAAATGCACCAGAAATTCCCAGCATGCGACCCCAGTACCCAAACAGCAATATAAACCACCATAGGATGACCCAAACTTGAGTTTGCAACAAGAGATAGACCAGCAGACTCAAAAAGACCCAATAAAACAACACCAGCTGCAGTCCTGAGGTTCGAAGATGCAACAGAAGAGACCTCTTTTATCTCTCAAACTACTCTTTTAGCTCTGGAAAATTAGCTCAGCTTTCAGCCTATTTCAACTCAATATCTTCTGACTTCTGAAGGTTCAGAAAAAAAATCAGCAGCTAAGAGCTTTTAAAAATTCTAAAAATCTTAGTGTTTATCCCCCCTCTATTGTTCTAAATGAACCTATTTATAGGCCAAAAGGGCAAGCACCAGGCTGCCTCTTCAACTTTGCCCATACCCCTTAAAACTAATCAGAAATGCCCATCCTCCTAACAGCCCCTATCATGTGTTTTCTGCCCAAAAGGTATGGGCAGCCTATAATATTCAATTACCCCATGCTATCAAGTTTTGTTCCCCACTAGTAATAAATAATTGTAGTAATTTAATCGCATTTCAGTACCCTACTGTCAGCCCTCTTAAACTAACCAATATGTGAACTTTTCAATCCCCAAACTACCCCTTTAACCCCTGTGTATTACTGTTTTACCCTAAGCTTCAACAGACTGAAATTTGAACTTATGGAAGTTCAAACTCAACAACTGCCCTAATGCTGAGTTCTAGCTATTCCTCTAATTGCACTGCAGCTACAAACCATTCATAGATAATTTCAAACAATCAGCTAAACTACAATGGTTCGATCAATCATATGAAGCTATACGAATCAGAATATTTGAACATTCAGTCTTGTAAAACTAATCGACGATGTTTATCAAATCGACTATACTAATTATAACATAGAACAATCAGTCGATAAACAAATAACACGAACAGGGCCCCAAATGGCTTCAGACATCTTTGCACAAAACAGAGGAACAACATGAATGAAACACTTGACAACACTGATCAAATCGAGTATGTATCTCACCATAAGTATTTAACAATAAACAGAAGAATAGTCGACCAAATAAAAGGTCTTACGAAGATGGAAATAATTGAAAGAAAATACCAGCAAAATCAACAAATTAACTAAACATGTTAACAAACACAAACAACATTCAAACAAGAACAGAAAGGAAAAAGAAAACTTGCTTTGGAAGCTCAACAACAAACGACCCAGGTCTGACTGGATTTGACCATTTGAGGTCGAACAGACTTTAATCGAGGTGTTCTCAACCGAGAACACTTCGATTAAGGTCTATTAGACCCCAACCCTCCGCTTAAACTGGTCGGATTCCCAAAGTTCTTGTGTTCTAGGGTTTACACGGTCTGATTCGGGGCTTGAGGGTTTGCGGGTAGATTCGGACCAAACCAAACTTGGTTTGGTCACGAGTGAGGCCAGGGTAATGACCGGTGTGAATCTGGGGTGGGTTGGTGTAGATCGGGATTTTTCTCGAACCTTCAAACGAAGATTCGAGACGATGGGGAATGATTCGAGGCAAGAGGCTAACGGATTCGTGTTCAGGGTAGTTGGGTGCATCAGGGGTGTTACTTTGGTGGTCACCGGCGTCGTGGTTGCCGGGTTTACGGCGAGGGTGAAGGGTGGCGGGTAGGGTTTGAAAAGGGGTGTTAGGTTTGTCTCTTGAGAGAGACGATAGAAGGGGGGTGTTCAGATAGGGGGCTGGGTAAAGGGATGAGGCTTATATATCACTCAGAAGAATTGATCCTGGCCGTTGGATAGAACGTGATCAATGGCCAGGATCCCTTGGCTAGCGTAAAACGGTGTCGTTTCACTTAAAAGGAGGTCGGGTTGGTCCAGGGATAATGGGTCGGGCATCTAGGGATGGTTTGAGGCCGTTGGATGGGATTGGGTTAACGGTTGAGATCAGATAGCCATATACGGCGTCGTTTGGGTAAGTGAGTGGTCTGATCTGGTCCGTTCATTTGAATCAATCAATGGTTCGAAATGGAGACACCAATACAGCGTCGTTTCACCGCCTGTGAGACCAGGTTGATTTTGGGCTTGGTGCATGTACCGATTTTGGGCCTGATTTGTTTGGGTCCAATCCGAATTTTCCATTTTTCTACTTCCTTTCTTCTTTTAATCTTCCTAAAAAAATTAAAATTCTAAATTAAGTTATAAATTAAATTAACTTATCACAAATACTAACTAATTCCTAGCAACATTTATCACACATAATTAAACACCAATTAAAATAAAATTGCACAAATTGACATTAAATGCTAAAAATGCAAACGATGCATATTTTTTGTAATTTTAATTCTTGTAAAACAAACTTAATTACTCCTAATTGTAGAATTAAATTCTAAATGCAAATATGACATATTTTTGTATTTTTATTAATTTAACAAATAAACATGCATGGACAGATACAAATAATTATCCTAAAAATGCCACGAAAATTCTCAAAATTGCACACAAAGAAAAATCATTTTATTTTGAATTTTTGGGAGTGATTCTTATATAGGGCAAAAATCACGTGCTTACAGCTGCCCCTCTTTGTCCGAAGACACGAAGGGTTTTCGTGCAAAGATAAAGTGAGCGATTTTTGCCCATCCGAGTACTCCGTGTGAAGCATTTTTTGAAAAATATTTAACCGAACCTTTGCTTCAAAGGTTTCCTACATATCCCTGGCTAGAAGGGAATCAGGTTAATGTAGTTCGGGAAGTTTTGGTAGCTGAGACTACCATGGGACTGCAATTTGTTGTTACTGCTGCTGCATGCTGTTACTACTGCTTACCGATCTCCTTGTTACACCGTGCTTAAAAGAAAAATCAAGAAGCTAGGCTAGACTACGGATAACAAGATCCCATCTATCTTCCATTCGTTCTTGATGCCTTGCTTTCTTGTCGGCTTGTGTCTATTCCAGTGCTTCTTTCTTCCGAGAACTGAAGGGGATGATACCGACCTTTTGCTTCTCTGAACACCAATTCTCACTATCTGGTTCTGTCTGCTGGGGATATGGCTTCCTTCATTAAGTTTTTGTTATGCTGGGAATAATTTGATGTTCAAAAGCCGCTCTTCTCGAGATTTGTCTTATCTCCCTTTTGGCTCATGCGCTTGAATTTGTGTCGGGATCTCTTGTTGCAACCTTCTGTTTTCTGGTGAGTTGCTGGTTTCAAGACCTGAAAATGCAAAGACTGAAAAATATTCCTCTTGTTATACAGGTGGGCGCCTATTTATCTAAGACATGAAAATATTCCTCTCATTATACAGGTGGGCGCCTATTTTTCTAAGACATGAAAAGTATTCCTCTCGTTATACAGGTGGGCGCATATCTATCTAAAACATGAAAATATTCCTCTCATTATACAGGTAGGGGCCTATTTATCTAAGACATAAAAATATTCCTCTCATTATACAGGTGGGCGCCTATTTATCTAAGACATAAAAGTATTCCTCTCATTATACAGGTGGGCGCCTATTTATCTAAGACATGAAAATATTCCTCTCATTATACAGGTGGGCGCCTATTTATCTAAGACATAAAAATATTCCTCTCATTATACAGGTGGGTTCCTATCTATCTAAAGCATAAAAGTATATACAGGTGGGCGCCTATCTATCTAAAGCATAAAAGTATTCCTCTCATTATACAGGTGGGCGCCTATTTATCTAAGACATAAAAGTATTCCTCTCATTATACAGGTGAGCGCCTATTTATCTAAAGCATAAAAGTATTCCTCTCGTTATACAGGTGGGCGCCTATCTATCTAAAGCATAAAAGTATTCCTCTCGTTATACAGGTGGGCGCCTATTTATCTAAGACATAAAAGTATTCCTCTCATTATATAGGTGGGCGCCTATTTATCTAAGACATAAAAGTATTCCTCTCATTATACAGGTGGACGCCTATCTATCTAAAGCATAAAAGTATTTGAATTTGTTTCCTCGTTCCTCCGAGAAAATTTTGATAACGGCAGAAAATTTTCTGCCCCAGTTTTGGTGACCTTCCTTGTGGCGTGTCTTTCTGCCATCATCAACCTTTATTTTCCTGTAGAAATCAAAGAAAATTTTGTTAGTTTTATCATGGTGAGTGATCGTGTCACTCCTGCTGGGGGATGATTTTTCCTTTCCCTTTCCCTTGCTCTGTGCTCCCAAAACTGGTTGGGGATAAAGTTGCTTGCTGGGGATGATATGTCTGTTGGGGATGGTTTTTCCATTTATCCCTTCCCTGCTCTTTTGTTCCAAAACATGCTGGGAGAGTCTTCTTCAGCTCCAAAACTACTCCCTTCAATATTATTTTCCCTCAGTACTGTCGGGGATAAAGAATGTTGTCATTTGGGGATAACGTTATTGAGGATAGGACTGTTGGGGTTATTTTGCAGCGGATCAATTCTCTCTTTCTCATTTCCCCTTTCTGTGTTGTCTGACCACCTTGGAACTTGGTCAGTGATCTATCAAAGTTCTGCTGGGGATCCTCTTAGAACTTGGTCCCTAAGTCCCTCAACCGTTGCTTTTCAGCTTTTCTCCACGTTCTCCTTAACTTTCTAGGCCAGTTTGTCATTTGGTCTTGCAACAAACGCCCTCTTATCTTATCGCCTTGTCTTTGGCCTGTCCCTTTCGCATTTCGCTTTGTATCATTTTGTCCACTGGTAGTAAACTCTGAACAATCCTTCTCAACACAAATTTCTGGAAAAATCTTTTTAGACAAAGAAAGGAAAAGATAGAAAAAGAGACAAATCTTTCTGAACAAATGTTGGGGGAGAAGAAAAGGAAAGAACTTATCTGGACGGTATGACTGGTCCCAATGATCATGTCGTGCATTCCGGATTAATCGACCCAGTCCGTTTGTATCAATCAGTCTTCCTGATGGCCTCATTTGCCGGGAATGACCAGACGCCCAATTTTTGCCATATGTGGATTCTTTCTGCCGATCTCAGCTTGTCGCCTCATAGTGCCCTTCGAGGAGTTTTCACTAATAAGACTCTCTCCTTTCTCTCAGCTCTCGTCGCCTTATGGTGCCTGTGAAGGTTTTCACCGATAAGACTCTCTCGTTTTATTTCTCTCATCTTTCGTCGCCTTATGGTGCCTGTGAAGGTTTTCACCGATAAAACTCTCTCATTTTATTTTATTTTTTCAGCTGGGGATTGGAGTGCTGCTGATATGACTCTCTCTACTGGGGATTCTTTTCGGCTATCAATTCATTTCCAGTTTATGATCCTCTTCCTTTGTTGGGGCTCAGAGTGTTGTTCCCGACTTCCGTTTGCATGACTTGGCACTTCTCGGATGCTGATCGGGAGGTCTTTTTTGGACATCGATATTGGTTTTGTGTGGGGTAAAAAGAAAAGCTATCAAAAAATTCAAAAATAACTTTGATTACAACTCTTGGAATCAGACCTTTATTTAAACTTTTAAAACATAACTTCTGCCCCAGTTTTCTTTGCTTGGGGGATTTTTATTTTTTTGTTAAACTATGTTGAACTATACACACTATGACCGAGCCGTGAGGCGCCTATGTATCCTCTTTGAGGAATCAGATCAAACGTAGTTCCCACGATTCCTTTGTTTTTCTTATGACCTTTATCTTGTTATCATTTTTCTTTTCTTTTCTTTTTCATATATTTTTTCCCATTAGTGATTCCAAAATAGGGGTATGAAAGAATAAATAAGGCTCGAAGGGGGAAGCGAAGGTTAAAAGTGTTTGGATAGAAGAAAGAATTGCCTCTGTCATTTCATTATCCAATAAGTACCAAGTACAAACAAACGAACCAATAACTATCATAATCAAAGAAATTACGCATAATATCTTTTGGCTGCATCAGAATTGATAGCCATGTCGACGCATCTTCCTTCGATATCTGTTAGACATAAAGCGCCGTTGGATAACACTCTGGTCACAACATAAGGCCCTTGCCAATTTGAGGCGAACTTGCCTTTTGCTTCGATCTGATGTGGGAGGATCCGTTTCAATACTTGCTGCCCTATTTCAAATTTTCTGGGGCGCACATTCTTATTGTATGCCCTTGCCATTCTCTTCTAATACAACTGGCCATGACACACTGCTGCCAATATTTTTTCGTCTATTAAGTTCAACTGCTCCAGTCGAGCTTTGACCCATTCATCGTCGTCAATCTCGGCTTCAGCGACAATTCGGAGGGAAGGAATTTCGACCTCTGCTGGTATTACTGCTTCAATTCCGTATACCAACAAATAAGGAGTTGCACCTACGGAAGTCCGGACTGTAGTGCGATAACCCAACAAGGCAAAGGGTAATTTCCCATGCCATTGTCTATATCCTTCTACCATCTTCCTCAGTATCTTCTTGATGTTCTTATTGGCTGCTTCAACTGCTCCATTCGCCTTGGGACGATATGGGGTGGAATTACGGTGTGTAATCTTAAACTGTTGGCATACCTCCCTCATCAAATTACTATTAAGATTTGCACCATTATCCGTGATGATCACCTTTGGGACCCCAAATCTGTAGATGATATGGGAGTGAACAAAATCCACCACTGCCTTCTTGGTTACCGACTTGAAAGTTTTAGCTTCAACCCACTTGGTGAAGTAGTCGATGGTCACCAGAATGAATCTATGGTCGTTGGTCGTTGCCGGCTCAATAGGCCCAATGACATCCATGCCCCATGCGACAAATGGCCATGGCACTAACATTGTATGCAATTCTGTTGGCTGAGAACGAATAAGATCTCCGTGTATCTGACATTGATGGCATTTCCTCACGAAATTGATACAATCATGCTCCATAGTGAGCCAATAGTACCCTGCTCGAAGAATCTTCTTTGCCAATACATATTCGCTCATATGTGGCCCACAAACTCCAGCATGCACCTCTGCCATAACTGTCGTGGCTTGACCGGCATCTATACATCTTAGCAATCCCAAGTCTGGGGTTCTTCTGTACAACACTCCTCCACTGAGGAAGAAACCATTTGACAAACGCCGAATGGCTCTTTTTTGGTCTCCGGTGGCCTGCTCCGGATATATACTCATCTTGAGGTACTCCTTTATGTCATAAAACCATGGATCGCCATTCACTTCCTCCTCTACCATTTTGCAATAAGCATGCTGATCACGAACCTGAATGTGCAATAGGTCAACATACATTTTGTCGGGGTAGTGTAGCATTGATGTTAAGGTGGCCAATGCATCGGCAACCTCATTGTGAACTCTTGGGATGTGTTTGAATTCCACTGATCGAAATCGCTTGCTCAGATCGTGCAAACATTGTCGATATGGTATGAGTTTCAAATCTCGTGTTTCCCATTCACACTGAATCTGATGCACCAGGAGGTCTGAGTCTCCCAAGACCAAAACGTCCTGGACATCCATGTCTGCAACTAGTCGCAGACCCAAAATGCATGCTTCATACTCGGCCATGTTGTTGGTACAATAGAAACGTAGCTGAGCTGTAACAGGATAGTGACGTCCTGTTTCAGAACCGCTCCTATTCCAACCCCTTTCGCGTTTGCGGCTCCATCAAAGAAAAGATTCCAACTTGGTTCCTCGGGTAATTCCAGCTCACCTATATGCATTACTTCCTCATTCGGAAAATACGTCCTCAATGGCTCGTATTCTTCATCAACAGGATTCTCAGCCAAGTGATCAGCCAGCGCTTGGGCTTTCATGGCCGTCCTCGTCACATAGACGATATCAAACTCTGTGAGCAAAATTTGCCATTTTGCTAACCTCCCTGTAGGCATAGGTTTCTGGAAAATGTACTTTAATGGATCCAAACGGGAAATGAGATAAGTAGTATATGAGGACAAATAGTGCTTCAACTTCTGAGCCACCCAAGTTAGGGCGCAACATGTCCTCTCGAGTTGAGTATACTTGTCCTCATATACTGTAAATGTCTTGCGAAGATAATAAATGGACTGCTTCTTCCTTCCTGTAATGTCATGTTGCCCCAACACGCAGCCAAACGAATTCTCTAGGACCGTCAGATAAAGAATTAATGGTCTCTCCGGCTCAGGTGGGACCAACACAGGTGGATTTGACAGATACCCTTTGATCTGGTCGAAGGCTTCTTGACACTCCGCCGTCCAGTCTACCGCAGCATCTTTTTTCAGCAGCCGAAATATGGGTTCACAAGTTGCCGTGAGTTGAGCGATGAACCTGCTGATATAATTTAGTCTTCCCAACAGACTCATTACCTCCATTTTGTTCTTTGGCGGTGGCAAATCCTGTATGGATTTGATCTTGGACGGATCCAACTCAATACCTCGTCGACTGACGATGAATCCTAACAGCTTTCCTGATGGAACCCCGAAGGCGCATTTGGCCGGGTTGAGCTTAATATCATACTTTCGCAGTCTTTGAAAGAACTTCCTTAGGTCTGCTGCATGGTCTTCCTGACGCCAAAACTTTATGATCACATCATCTACGTACACTTCAATTTCTTTGTGTATCATGTCATGAAACACAGTAGTCATTGCTCTCATGTACGTTGCCCCAGCATTCTTCAATCCAAATGGCATTACCCGGTAGCAGTAAGTTCCCCATGGCGTAATGAAAACCGTCTTTTTCGCATCTTCTTCGTCCATTAAGATCTGATGATATCCTGCATAGCAGTCCACAAAGGATCCGATCTTGCGCCCAGCGCAATTATCGATCAAGATATGGATGTTAGGCAATGGAAAATTATCCTTAGGACTTGCCTTGTTGAGATTGCGGTAGTCGACACATACCCTGATTTTCCCATCCTTCTTCGGCACTGGTACCACATTGGCCAACCAATCGGGATATCGAGTGACCCGAATAACTTTTGCCTGCAGCTGCTTGGTCACTTCTTCTTTGATCTTCACACTCATATCCGTCTTAAACTTCCTCAGTTTTTGCTTGACCGGAGGGTATGCCGGATCAGTGGGAAATTTGTGAACCACTATATCGGTGCTTAATCCTGGCATATCATCATATGACCATGCAAAAACATCTTTGAACTCAATGAGGCCTTTGATTAATTCCTCCCTGATGTTTGGCTCAATGTGGATGCTGATTTTGGTTTCTTCAACATTATCTGCATCCCCTAGATTGACAGCTTCGGTGTCATTCAGATTAGGCTTGGGTTTCTCTTCGAACTGGCACAATTCTCGATTTATTTCTTCGAAGGCTTCATCCTCGTCATATTCGGACTAATCATCATAACCGATCTCTTGTATAATTAAGTCGGAGTCAGATTGATTTATTAGACTAGGTCGAAGATCTGTTGTGCATGCCATGTCATTAGAACCAGTAAAAAGAGAACTGTTCAAAAAGAGAAAAGAACAAAACAAAATTAAAATAAGACAAGAAAAGAGAATTTTATTAAAAATGCGGGATAACAGGGTTCATACTTTACAAAATAAAATGAGATTTGGATTACACCCTGGAATAATCCGAAAAAACAAGAAAGAAAAATCAAAGCCTACTACCAGGACTCCCCTGGGTAGGAAGAGGAGTAACCGTCCAATTGTTGGTATTGGCCTCAGGCCCCACAAACTGTATGTCTGCTCTGGTGGAACCCTCTCCAACTTCTATTACATGGACATCAACGAACAGCCTTTCGAAGCTCCGATTCAAATCCCCGTCCATCCCAATCAATGGCCCGAGAATTTTTGGGACCGATGATCCTTGGCACTTGCTCTAACAAAAGACCTGGAGAGACGCGGAACTGGTTTGGGAAGAACCCAAACTCTCTTCTTCATTTTCCGCGCTCGCTTTACATCTGCCGCAGTAGGTTTGAACCCCAATCCAAAGGTCTCTAAATTCTTGGGCAAGGAGACAGGTTGAACAATACCCTGAAGCTCAGCCCCCAGGCCTTTTCCTGGCACAAACCCATTACCCAGTATCTCTGAAACCATCATGACGGTTGCGGAAGCTACCCTAGGGTGTGGAATGCTCTCACCCTCGGGAATCTTGTTTGCTGATACTGCATCAAAAATCTAGTAAACCCAGGGACCTCTGTCACCGTTGGTTTCTATGAAGGGCACAATGGCGCCTCCCATGGTGCACGCAGTGTCTTCCCCATGCAGCACGACATCTTGTCTGTCCCATTCGAACTTGACCATTTGATGCAAGGTGGATGGAACCGCTTTGGCCGCGTGGATCCACGGTCGTCCCAACAATAGGTTATAAGATACTGCGTCATCCAATACTTGGAACTCCATAGTAAACTGGACCGGGCCGATGGTCAACTCGAGTATAATATCCCCCATGGTGTATGTTCCACTTCCATCAAATCCTCGGACGCAAATATTGTTCTTGTGGATTCTACCATGGTCAACCTTCAACAGGTTCAAAGTGGATAATGGACAAATATTGGCACTTGAGCCGTTATCCACCAACGCTCGAGTAACTGCCGAATCTTCACATTTGACTGTCAAGTAGAGAGCTTTATTATGTTTCGTGCCCTCCACTAGCAGATCATCATCAGAGAACGTTACCCTGTTTACCTCAAAAATTTTGTTGGCAATCGTTTCAAGGTGGTTTACTGAAATTTCATTAGGCACATGAGCTTCATTCAGTATCTTCATCAGGGCCCGGCGATGTTCATCCGAATGGATCAATAGTGATAACAACGAGATCTGGGCCGGTGTTTTCTTCAATTGTTCGACCACGGAGTAATCCTGCACTTTCATCTTTTTTAAGAATTCCTCTGCCTCTTCTTCCGACACGGGTTTCTTTGTTACTGCTGGGTTGGACCTTCTCAACTCCACTGGAGCACAACACCGTCCCGATCGAGTTAGTCCCTGCGCCTCACAACTATCCTCCTCCACTTGCTTTCCCTTGTACATTACCACTTCCTTTTCATACTTCCAAGGCACGGCCTTGCTATTAATCACTGGCAATTGGACTACCAGCTTTATGATGGCCGGTTCCCGGCAAACCCTTTCACAATGACTACGGGTGTGGATGACGTTCCCGCTACTACCAATTTGGTTGGCTCTGGTTTCCTTGTTGCGGTGGATGGACTCTTCCCTAATATCACCACTGGCTTGATATCTTCCCCCTTCAACTGTACCCCTGCTTCCCCACCGGTCGGCTTTTCTCTCGGAGTGGCACGGATCATCATCACTGTCTGTGAGGGTTTCTTGGTTTCCCCTCCTTTGTGCACCAGCTCGATCATGTGAGCTTCGTGGTGCACTGACAATGGGTTCTGGTTGATGTTGGGTGCCTCCGGCGTCTGGACCTCGATCTTGTTGGCATCAATAAGATCTGGTATTGCATGCCTCAACCTCCAACATTTTTCGTTATCATGCCCTAGCATTCCTGAGCAGTACTCACAGCTTATCGATCGGTCCAAATTTTGGGGTGGGGGGTTTGGCCCCCTAGGCTCGACAGGACTCACCAAACTTAGCTGCCTCAATTTGTGGAACAAGGCGGTATAGGTCTCTCCCAACTCAGTAAAGGCTCTCTGTCTCTATAGCCTATCATTTCTAGCAGCTTGATTTCCTCGAAAGCCCGCCCCTAGAGGGTTCCTGTATGCCCTTGGTGGAGGGTAGGCGTTTTGGGGTGGAGGGTATGTGTTCTGTGGAGGTGCTTATGCGTTTTGGGGAGCCGGTGCGCGCCATTGCGGGCGAACCGGAGGCTGAGTGTATGTTTGGGCTTGGTGCACGGAGAAGTGTGGTTCTTGAGGTGGATAGTAGTGTTGTGGCGAGCTGTATGGATAATTTGGATTGTGGGGTCTGGGTTGGTTGTAGTATGGTTTGTCGGACCTGGACCAACCGCCTGTCTCAACCGTGGCGACTTCTTCTTTCTTCTTCCTCCCCAGCGCACCTCCTGTGCCACTCTGAATAGCCTGGGTCGTTGCCTTGAGTGCTGAGTAATTCAGGATTTTATCAGACCTCAGTCCCTCCTCTATCATAGACCCTATCTTCACTACCTCATTGAAGGATTTTCCAACCGTCGTCACCAAGTGACCAAAGTAAGTTGGATCCAGCATTTGCAGGAAGTAGTCCACCATTTCCCCCTCTCTCATGGGAGGATCAACCCTGGCTGCCTGTTCTCTCCAGCAGAAACCAAACTCACGAATGCTTTCCCCAGGCTTCTTTCCAGTCCTCAGTAATGTGAGACGGTCAGGGACTATCTCGAGATTGTATTGAAAGTGACCCGCGAAAGCCTGCGCTAGATCATCCCAAGTGTACCATCTGCTGGGATCTTGCCTGGTATACCATTCCAATGCCGATCTACTTAAGCTTTGACCAAAGTAAGCTATCAGTAGCTCATCTTTGCCGCCTGCTCCTCTCATTTTGCTACAGAAGCCTCGCAAATGTGCCATAGGATCACCGTGCCCTTCGTATAAATCAAACTTAGGCATCTTGAATCCTGCCGGGAATTAGACATATGGGAAAGGGAATAGATCCTTGTAGGCCACACTGACCTGGTTGCCCAATTCATGCATGCTCCCGAAGGATTGCTCCAGGCTTTTGAACTTCCTCATTACCTCCTCCTGCTCTGGAACCTTAGCCGGCTTTTCAATCTCCGCCGGGACCTCCAAGTGTGGATTATAGGTATGGGGTTCTAGTGCATTGAAGGTGGGTTCATGGGGATGGTACTGCGCATCGTGAGCCTGAAACAACGGCTCACTAGTTGATCTTTGCAGTGTGGCTGGTGTGGGTCCCATAAAAGTGGGAACATTTGGTGTTGGGAGATGTTGATGGGGTGGTGGAGCTTGGGAATCATAGGGGCTTCTCCCCTGATAATAGTGGTGGTTCGGGAGGTTTGCTGAAGGGCCAGAGTGATGGTATTCCGGCATATGCCCTAGGGTAAGAGTAACGGGTGGTTCAGGGCTCTTTTGTACTTTAGCCAAGGCAAACTGCATCGCATTCATCTCCAATCACATCCTCTCTATCTTCTCCATTGCCTCTTTCAGCAACTGGCTTACTGGCCTTTCTTCCTCGACACTATTTTCTGAAGTAGTCATGATTATTGGTACAGGTCCTTTGGATCTGGTTTGATAATGATGTGATGCCAGAACGCTTTAACAACTAACTGTCTGGTATTTGTGGAAAACAACAAACTTGTTAGCGTTAGAGTTTAACAGATTTGGTAATCGCACGTTGGGGATGCAATGCTCCTAAGCAGTTAACCATTTCTAACATGTTTTTGCTTCAACCACATGCGTCATCCCGGCTTGCTTTATTTGTGCCTTTAGAGTAATTTTGGGAACCCTCCGCTTTCCTCTCTATTATCCTTCTTTCTTTTATTCTCTCTTTTTTCCTTTTTCTTTTTTCTTCTCTTTTTTTTTCTTTTTCTTTTAGTGGCGGTCGAATCTTATATGGATTGCCTACGTATCATGTCCCCGCGTGAATCAGACCGGGCGTAGTTCTGCCACAAAGTAAAGACACAAAATTCTTTTGGAATCATTCAATTCATCACCAAAATTTGCTATTACAAACTACTTATTTCAAACGAAGAAATAGCAAAAATACAGATTCCAAAATTCTTCCTGGCTTGAAAAAAACAACATATGGGAAGACAATGGACCCATAAAGCCAACAAACAAGACTCGAACTAGGGATACATTAAAGATTTCAACTTAGATGCTCGCGAGGCATCATTCGGCCTTTCCGCGGGTTTTGGTGTAAGACCCCTCTGCAAGCTCTTCAACTCATTCATGATCCGGTGGACGTAGCCCATGATGGAGGCAAGAAGGATATCACGAGGTATTTTCTCACATGCTAGGCATCTCATGTAGATGTAGTGCCCAATCTCATCAATCCTACCCCGGATGTTATCCCTTTCCCTGAACAGTTGTTCTATTTGCCGGTTCTTTAGTCCCAGCATTTGAGCATTGTCGGTGAGTCAATCCTGAAACCTCTCCATTCGTTCTTCCATTATGGCCATTAAATCATAACAGCGCCTTCTGTCTGCCCGGGCATCTCGGGCTTGTTTAAAGACCCGCTCCTGAAGAGTGGAGTTTGTTTCTCTTAATAGTCCAATGCTTATTTCAGAATCCCTTATGACTTGTTGTAGATGCTTTCTCCGTGCCATTGTCCCTTTTGCCCATCTGACCCGCATTCTTGCTATGCAAGCCTCGGATCTCTCCAAGTCCTCTCGGCTTTTGCTGACTTGATTTCTCAACTCTGCTATCAACCTTTCATCGGAGCAACGTTTCTATCGGTCGTTGTTACTCTTACTGACTTGGCGAATTCGGGTTTTTAGTGCCTGGTTTTCTTTGGTTAATTTATTCTTTTCACCCTGCTCCGAGGTGACTTGCACACTGTTCTCAAATATAAGCCTTTCAACTTGTCGCTTCAGCTTCCCGATTTCATCCCGGTAACCCTCTTCTCTCGCTAACCAGCCCCACTGTTCCTGCGAATCATCCGTAAATTGTTGGACATGAGCTCTTTTAGCAGGTCTCTGACGAATCTGGAACCTTCTCCCGAACCAAACATCGTACTTTGGGTCTACCTCACCCTTAGCCAGTTCTCGAACCATAGTCTTGGGCTCAAGGAATCTACATTCGTGCCACAGCTTTCTAATTTTCCCTTCGGGGAATACGACTCCTGGGCTCAGCTCAATGGTGTGCTTGCTTAGATCCTCATCAGTGGGAATTACCTGAAATCTTCCTAGCTGGCGCAACACCCGATGAGGAGCATATGGTTGGATGCTGCGAACTCCCATCAAAAGAATATGACATTCCTCGGTCGCCATGTATATTACCTCAGTATCAGACAACCACCCAAATGCCCATTCAATTTGGTCGGCTATTGTTGACCTCAATCGTGTAAGACATGCTTCGACACCTTCGGGGAATACAACGCCTGTCATTCGTTTCTCAAAACAGTTGATACAGTTTTTTTCAATTAATCCGTGGTTCATGTATCCCACTCGGTGACAGAGGTGTTCTTGCATCCACAGCTGGAGTAACAGATTGCATCCCTAGAAGAAATTGCCTCCTTCTCAAAAGATAGTTAAAGCTCGGTAGATTTCGGACAAAACCAAAGGAACCACAGTTTTTTTTATTGCAACATCAGCCATCCCTACAAAGCCTATCTCTATTTTCTTATCTTTGCGGGGACAAACCACGATTCCCAGGAATGCTGTTATGAATGCCAAAGTACGTCTCGCCTCCCACTTGTTTCTGTTCCCAGCATGAATTAGTCCGAGATTCGGCTCTTCAAAACCCTGAGGAGTACCATACCGTTGATATAAGAATTGGAGAGCACAACATCCTCTCGACAAATCATCATTTTACACCTTCTGACTAATACTTAGCAAATCCAAAAACCCGTGCGGAGATACTGGTCTTGGTAAAAGTAAATATTATCCTCTTAATTTCCCATTCAATCCCGCATATTCGGCGATTTCTTCTAGTGTAGGTGAAAGTTCAAAGTCAACAAAACCGAATACATTGCGGGTTGGGACCCAGAACGGTATTAGAGCCTCGAGGATATCTGTCCTCGGCTTGATATTCAACAGATTGACAAAACCTCCCAAAATTCTTCCCACCATCTCTTTACTATCGACTTTCAGATCATTCCACCACATGTGGAGTTGTAGAGGGACCTCGCTAAAGACTGAGAACGTTTCACTTTGATTCGTGTTCATCCTGCACATTTATTAAGGTGATTAAAGAAGGAAAAACTTTTATTCAACCCAAAACAAAACTATCTATATCCCGTTTTTTTTTTTAATTTTGAAGATGAATGACTCGGTTTTCAGATACGGCCTTTCAGCACTTCGGGGACGAAGATTTTAAGGCTGTAGGTCTACCGGTCAAAAATCACAAAAATGGTCGTTTGTGCAAATTCAGCCTTCTGGCGTCCCTTTCGGGAATACTCGGCTATTTATGGCAAAACAGCCTGACTCGATTTATTTCTCTGATGAAATTAACATTTGCCATATTTTGCTTATTTTAGCAAAAGGGGAGGTTGGACCCGTTTAGGGCTGCCTACGTATCTCACATCCAGTCAAACCGGCATAGTTCGCCAAATTAAATAAACTATATATATAAAAAAAACAACATATTTTCGCTTCCCTCGGCAAATAACCTATTTTGAAACAAAAATCAAGACTCTTTTTGTTTTCTTTTCTGCGATCAATTTCCAAAAATAAAGACTCTTTTTTTTCTATTTTTCCTTTGCTTTTAGTAAAACCAACTCTCAAAAATATATATTTTATTATTATTTTTTTTTTTTAAGAAAATATTCGGCAGAGTTTCAACACTATTTGGACATTGTTATTTTTTCAAAGCAGAAGATTAACCCTATACACTGCTATTTTCCTTTCTTTCTCTCTTTTTTTTTCAATATTCAAAACCGGTCATCATGCAAGTCCAAAGCAAATAAATGCACAAGCAGTGAGTAGGATGCATCAGGATGGTCTTTTCTATTTCGGGTTACTATTCCTAGACGGACCCAACCCCTGTGTTGAGTCCCCTAGGTCAAAAATGCACATGATGCAGATAAGCGTTCCTACTAGGGAACCAGCATAAAGTTGAGTTATTCTAGGTTCAGAACCTGGGTGTTTGTTCTAGACCTGACTTACCCGAGCGGACAGCTCGAGCCGAGGGGGAGGCAGGAATCCGGGAATACAGAAGCTTCGCCGGCTTTGCAACTTATCCAAACCTCGTTCTAAATTGGGATTTGACACTATACAGAAAAGAAGTCGTGCGAAGTACGTCCTTCTTCATGATTTAGAAGACTCAGAGAGGATATGGGTTTCGGCACAGTTTATATACAGTTCACATAATATTAAAGCGGTAAAAGGCAATCAATTAGCACATTAGGCATATATCATGTAACAAAATTATATAAAGCCAAATACAACAATTATTCCAAGCTTGAATTCTGAACCCTGAACCAGAGATTCTGGGTTCGTTCCCCAGCAGAGTCGCCAGAGCTGTCACACCTCCTTTTTTTGTCCCCGCAAAGGGTGAAGGAGTTTTTCCAATTAAAGGACAATCGAAACGGGATTTGTTTATTTATTTCAGAGTCGCCACTTGGGAGTTTTAGGGTGTCCCAAGTCACCAATTTAATCCCGAATCGAGGAAAAGAATGACTCTGTATTATAGTCCGTGAACCAGAAATCCGGATAAGGAATTCTGTTAACCCGGGAGAAGGTGTTAGGCATTCCCGAGTTCCGTGGTTCTAGCACGGTCGCTCAACTGTCATATTCGGCTTGTTTATCTGATTTTATACAATTATGAGTTCATGTGTCAGTTTTAACTCTTTACCGCTTTTATTCAATGTGTATTTATTTAAGAGAAAGTGAACGACATTTAAAGCGTGCTTTCGGATCGCGTCACATGAAATGCACCCGCAATCCTAATCACACCCTATCCAACGTTTTGGGATTTGATTTGGGTCGCATGAAATGCGCACCCGAGTTTAAGAAGGTAATTTTATTAGAGTTGCGTCTAAAGAGGCTAACGCGTTCTTATCTTTTGGGAGGGTCGTGACATCCACTGAACGACCCTTCCCGATTTTTCTAAATATTTTTAAACCTTTATTGGGGGCCCCGCAAATTTGCATTTTTATTTGGGCGAGGCTCATCCCATTTTATTTAAGGATAAACCTAGAAGTAATCATATTTTCTAATTTTTTTTTTTGTCTCTAAAAGAAAAGAAAAGATCCTAATTGATTATTATTAAAACTTGGGCTTCAAGTTCAAGTCCGGGCTCAAACAAAAGGAAGGACCTTTTAGCTTGGACCCGCTACTTAACTCAAAACCCGAGTTTATATTACTGCTAAACTTTGAATCACCATTATCCGTTCATTCTTGGGCCCAAAGAGCCCAAACCACGCTATTGGTGCATGTTTTAATTCCCAATAGCCACAAACATCGGGCCCAAAGTTGGCCCAAGTCACACAATCCCCATTAATACGCATGGATTAAGTAACGCAAAATAGTCCAACTAGTTGTATATGCCTAATCCAAACAGATTTCCTATCTGAATCATTAACTAAAATCAATTACGCTTATATGTTAAGAACCAACATGCGGACATGACTTACTACAGTTCAATACGGATTCAGCTTGAATGTAAAACCTGATTTTAAATTCAAAATGATACTTCAACTATTTCTGGTTCTCTTTTACAAACGAAGTTAAATCTAAACTAAAAGTACTAGCTATGTATAAATTCTAACTGGACGACTCCAAGTTTAAACAACCCAAAACAATGGCTAAGTGATGCGCATGCATACTAAAATTTAACATGACATGATCAACACAAGCTCAACCAAAATAAACTGCTAACTCTACATTTATTGCTTCCAGGAACACTTGTAATGAGTTTAACAGTCTACCATTTATCAATCAGTAATTCAATACAGTCCTAAAATGAACATGAATATATAATCGAATATTTAAAGCTACAACAACTTTCAACACATTCCATTGAACAGATGGCAATTCATTGTTATTGATTTTCCAAATCACTCATACATTTGAACCAAGTCTCCACACCATTTGGGATAGGAAAGTGTACCTGGTAGAAGAACAGAGATACAGTAGAAGAGAAGTCAGCAGCAGTAGCAGTAGTACAGCAGCAGATTCAGCAAAACACAACAGCAACCAAAAAAGCCCAGCAATAGATTAAGACCCAACAGTCGCTTCAGAAAAACACCATACATTAATACTAAATCCACCAGAAATTCCCAGCATGCGACCCCAATACCCAACAGCAATATAAACCACCACAGTATGACCCAAACTTGAGTTTTCAACAAGAGATAGACCAGCAGACTCAAAAAGACCCAATAAAACAACACCAGCTGCAGTCCTGAGATTCGAAGATGCAACAGAAAAGACCTCTTTTATCTCTCAAAATACTCTTTTAGCTCTGGGAAATTAGCTCAACTTTCAGCCTATTTCAACTCAATATCTTCTGACTTCTGAAGGTTCAGAAAAAAATCAGCAGCTAAGAGCTTTTAAAAATTCTGAAATCTTAGTGTTTATCCCCCCTCTATTGTTCTAAATGAACCTATTTATAGGCCAAAAGGGCAAGCACCAGGCTGCCTCTTCAACTTTGCCCATACCCCTTAAAACTAATCAGAAATGCCCATCCTCCTGACAGTCCATATCATGTGTTTTCTGCCCAAAAGGTATGGGCAGCCTATAATATTCAATTACCCCATGCTATCAAGTTTTGTTCCCCACTAGTAATAAATAATTGTAGTAATTTAATCACATTTCAGTACCCTACTTTCAGCCTCTTAAACTAACCAATATGTGAACTTTTCAATCCCAAACTACCCCTTTAACCCCTGTGTATTACTGTTTTACCCTAAGCTTCAACAGACTGAAATTTGAACTTATGGAAGTTCAAACTCAACAACTGCCCTAATGCTGAGTTCTATCTATTCCTCTAATTGCACTGCAGCTACAAACCATTCACAGATAATTTCAAACAATCAACTAAACTACAATGGTTCGATCAATCATATGAAGCTATACGAATCAGAATATTTGAACATTCAGTCCTGTAAAACTAATCGACAATGTTTATCTAATCGACTATAGTAATTATAACATAGAACAATCAGTCGATAAACAAATAACACGAACAGGGCCCCAAATGGCTTCAGACAGCTTTGCACAAAACAGAGGAACAACGTGAATGAAACACTTGACGACACTGATCAAATCGAGTATGTATCTCACCATACGTATTTAACAATAAACAGAAGAATAGTCGACCAAATAAAAGGTCTTATGAAGATGGAAATAATTGACAGAAAATACCAGCAAAATCAACAAATTAACTAAACATGTTAACAAACACAAACAACATTCAAACAAGAACAGAAAGGAAAAAGAAAACTTACTTTGGAAGTTCAACAACAAACGACCCAGGTCTGACTGGATTTGACCATTTGAGGTCGAACAGACTTTAATCGAGGTGTTATCAACCGAGAACACTTCGATTAAGGTCTATTAGACCCCAACCCTTCGCTTAAACTGGCCGGATTCCCAAAGTTCTTTTGTTCTAGGGTTTACACGGTCTGATTCGGGGCTTGAGGGTTTGTGGGTAGATTCGGACCAAACCAAACTTGGTTTGGTCACGAGTGAGGCCAGGGTAATGACCGGTGTGAATCTGGGGTGGGTTGGTGTAGATCGGGGTTTTGCTCGAACCTTCAAACGAAGATTCGAGACGATGGGGAATGATTCGAGGCAAGAGGCTAACGGATTTGTGTTCAGGGTGGTTGGGTGCATCAGGGGTGTTACTTTGGTGGTCACCGGCGTTGTGGTTGCCGGATTTACGGCGAGGGTAAAGGGTGGCGGCTAGGGTTTGAAAAGGGGTGTTAGGTTTGTCTTTTGAGAGAGACGATGCAAGGGGGGGTTTTCGGATAGGGGGCTGGGTAAAGGGATGAGGCTTATATACGACTCAGAAGAATTGATCCTGGCAGTTGGATAGAACGTGATCAATGGTCAGGATCCCTTGGCTAGCGTAAAACGGTGTCGTTCCACTTAAAAGGAGGTCGGGTTGGTCCGGGGCTAAATGGGTCGGGCATATGGGGATGGTTTGAGGCCGTTAGATGGGATTGGGTTAACGGTTGAGATCATATAGCCCTATACGGCGTCGTTTGGGTAAGTGAGTGGTCTGATCTGGGCCGTTCATTTGAATCAATCAATGGTTCGAAATGGAGACACCAATATGGCGTCGTTTCACCGCCTGTGAGACCAGGTTGATTTTGGGCCTGGTCCATGTACCGATTTTGGGCCTGATTTGTTTGGGTCCAATCCGAATTTTCCATTTTTCTACTTCCTTTCTTCTTTTAATCTTCCTAAAAAATTAAAATTCTAAATTAAGATATAAATTAAATTAACTTATCACAAATACTAACTAATTCCTAGCAACATTTATCACACATAATTAAACGCTAATTAAAACAAAATTGCACAAATTGACATTGAATGCTAAAAATGCAAACGATGTATATTTTTTGTAATTTTAATTCTTGTAAAACAAATTTAATTACTCCTAATTGTAGAATTAAATTCTAAATGCAAATATGACATATTTTTGTATTTTTATTAATTTAACAAATAAACATGCATGGACAGATACAAATAATTATCCTAAAAATGCCACAAAAAATCTCAAAATTGCACACAAAGAAAAATCATTTTATTTTGAATTTTTGGGAATGATTCTTATATAGGGAAAAAATCACGTGCTTACAATGGCTGCTTCCGTTCCTCCCCAGGCTGTTTTTACTACTTCTACTGTTCCTCCTTCGACAATTCCTCCTCCACCTACTCACCGTGCTTAGGTTGGCTCCTCAAGTAGGAGTGGTGCTATGAGGAAAGTGATTATTGAAGTCCCCGCTGAGGGCAACCTTTTAAGGAAATCGGGTCAAGCAAATGTGTGGCTAAAGCCTTTAATTGGTCCTGTTGAGAGAGCCAAGCTAGAGAGCCATAGTTCTTTGACCTTGACGAACGACATTGTGCATGCTTCTTTAAAGGTATTCCTTTTTTCTAACTTTTACTTTGTCATTTTTCTATCTTTGGGATTCTCATTTCCTTCCCTTTTCCCTTTTTAGTCCAATCTCATCGGCACGGAGATGATGAAAAGGGTTACCCTCTCAGAGCAGCTAGTGCGTAATTAGCAATTGGAGGCATATAATTGTAAGGAACAGTATAAAAGTCTTCAGATCGACGTGGAGTACTTAGAAGAAAGTAAAAATACCTTGGAGCAGCAGGTGCGGGCTTTGACTTCGAAATTAGCAGTTGAAAAGGCTTCCTCCAGTCAAGCAGACAAAGAAAAGGCTCGTCTTAAAACTTCTTTTTCCGAGCAACTTTCCAAGGTAAGTGAAGATATTAGAGAGTTGAAGGCTCTCTTGGATGCAAAAGAAGCCTATGCTGGTGAACTCGTGCAGAATTTGACTCAAGCCCAAGAAGACCTCCGGGTTTCTTCTGATAAGGTTTGTTCCTTAGAAAATTCCCATTCCTCTCTTCAAGCTTCTTATGAATCTGCCTTGGCTGAAAATGAAAAGCTAAAGAACGAAATTGTTGACTGGGAAAGAGATTATGAGATCCTTGAAGATAAGTCTGCCATTGAAGTGAGATGGGCATTTTTGAATTCTCGCCGTGATACCCTTATTGAAGCTAGCCAAGAGAATTTTAACTTGGAATCTGAGTTAGCTAAGATCAATGAAACTATTAAGAAGTCTCAGCAGAACCAAGATTTTCCTTCTCCCGTGGTCGAAGCTTCCGCAAATGTTGAAGATGATACGGGTATCCCCACGCCTTCAAGCCAAGTTGAACCTGCTGCTATTGACGTACCTGCTTCAGTTTCTTCATCTTCTCAGTGACAATTTTAAGTTGTTTGAATTCCTTTGTGTCTCTTTTTTTCTTTTTGGAAAATTGTGGTTAAAACCTTTGGTCTCATCTGAGGGTTTGTTTTGGAAACTTAAGTCCCCAGGCCTTTTATGGGGCAATATGTATAAACATTTTTTAGTTTATGACTAAGTTCATACTTAGCCTAAGCTTTTTAATATTAAGAAGTTTTTCGTTACTATTTGAACTTCTGTTTTGTTTATTCTTGCCTTTATTTCTAATGACTTACTGAATAACTTGCATTTTTACTCTTCAAAAAATGCTTCTGTTAACTTCATGAATACTTAAATTAATCATGAATTTTATAAAAGAGGGCCCTTTTATATTCGACACTTAATGAAGAAGATGTCTCAACTTCATAACGGTATTAATATACGATAAAAGAAATAGGAATACACATGTTTCTTGAAATAACTTTGACAAGTTTTTATTTGAACTTTGTCTAGTTTTGAATAACACTTTACATGTATTATAATTACATCTATAACTTTCTCGTAACTGTTTTTCTTATAACAGATTTAAAAATGAAAAATAAATATGAGGTTTTTATTTATAACCCGTTTCAGTACATTGCTTTTGCCCTAGCTATGGTAAGGTCTTTCTTTAGGCTTAGCTCGTGACTTTGCTCTGTACTTGACTCATTCATTGAGTGAATTTTTCAGGTTTGATCTTTGATTATTTCCCAATCTTCTTTTCCTTCATTATACACATGCCTGTGTATATTATATAGTCCCCCAAGTGTTTGAGCATTGAAGTATGAAGCCTCGAGCACTTGATTGTTCCTCTCATTTGGTCCTTTCCCTGAAAAGGAAAAACATACTGGACTCAGAGGTGCGATTATAGATGAAGACTGCTTAGCCCGTTTGAATTTCTATCAGAATAATTGTAACCCTAGACTGGGAAGTTTAATTTATTCCACGTGCCTTGCAGGTCGTGACTCATCATTTAGTACGGGCTAGCTTTTTGCCTATCATCTAAAATCGTTAGTAAAATTTAACTATTCAAAAATTAAATTTTAAAATACGGATACCTAATCGTGGGTATTCCTTAGGAATAGTATCTCTTCAGGTGAACAACATTCCAAAGTGAAGGTAGTATCTTGCCATCCATTATTTCCAGCTCGTATGCTCCTTTACCTGCAATATCATGAATCCTATAGGGTCCTTCCCATGTTGGACTTAATTTCCCTGCATTAGCTGCCTTCATAGATTGAAAAACGTTTTTGAGCACGAAGTCCCCAATTTTGAAGAATCTTAGGCATGTTTTTCGGTTGTAGTATCGTTCTATGACCTGCTTTTGTTTTGCCATTCTTATCAGTGCAGCTTCCCTTTTTCCTTCAAGAGATCAAGATTTATGCGCATTTCTTCGTTATTAGACTTTTCTGGCGCTTGTGTAAATCTTGTACTTGGCTCTCCTATCTCAACTGGAATTAAAGCTTCAGCTCCATAAACCAATGAAAATGGTGTTTCTCTCGTACTTGTTTTTATTGTTGTGCGGTATGCCCATAAAATACAGGTAACAATTCTGGCCAATTACCCTTGGATTCCTCCAAACGCTTCTTTAAATTGTTGATAATGACTTTGTATGTTGACTCAGCTTGTCCTTACCCACCGAATGATAAGGTGTGGATGTAACCCTCTTGATCTGCCAACTTTGAAAAAATTCTATAATTTGTGCGCCTATAAATTGAGGGTCATTATCACACACGATTTCCTTTGGCACACCGAACAGGCATATGATATTCCTCCAAATGAAATCTCTAACTTCTTTTTCTCGTACCTGTTTGAATGCTCCTGCCTCCACCCATTTAGTAAAATAGTCAGTGAGTATGAGCAAGAACTTTACCTGTCTTTGTGGTAGCGGACCCACGATATCCATCCCCCATTTCATAAATGGCCACGGTGCAATGACCGGATGTAACAACTCCGCAGGTCTATGCATGTTATTACCGTACCTTTGGCATTTATCACATTTAGCCACAAAATTTTCTGCTTCTTCTTCAATTTTAAGCCTGTAATAACCTGCCCTAATCATGGTTCTTACCAGTGATTTTCCTCCGGCGTGATTTCCACAATGCCCCTCGTGTATCTCTCTCATTACATATTCCGTCTGTGAAGGACCGAGGCACCTTGCTAAGGGTCCACCGAATATTTTTCGATAAAGATTGCCTTGTTTTAAACAATATCGAACAGCCTTTTTCCAAAGCGTGTGAGCTTTTTTCTTGTCTTCAGGGATGGTTCCATACTGCAAAAAGCAACAATCTTGTTCCTCCAATCCCAAGTTAAGTTATTAAAATTTACCTCATTTTTGTCTGGATCGAGCACTGAATGAAACAAATGAATTACGGAAGCATTTTCATTGCTTGCCACGTCTGCTGCAGATGCGAGATTGGCTAGGGCGTCCGCCTCGACATTTTCATCTCTTGATATTTGCATAACTTTCCAGGTCTGGAATTGCCTGATCAGATCTCGTACCTTCTCTAAATATTGCTGCATTCGTGCTTCCCTGGCTGTATAAGCCCCCAGCATTTGGTTAACCACTAGCTGCGAATTGCTTTTGATTACAATCTGATTAATGCCGAGTTCTCGTGCCAGTTCTAAACCTACAATTACAGCTTTATACTCTACTTCATTGTTAGTTATAGAATGTCATTTAATGGCTTGTCGAATGGTTTTACCCATAGGTGGTACCAAAATAATTCCCAAGCCTACACCCTTCACATTAGAAGAATCATCAGTGAATAAGGTCCAAATTCCGGGATTAGAGCCGTTGAACACTTGCAATTGTTTTTCTGCTTCCAATTGCATTCCTTGGGTAAAATAAGCCACGAAATCTGCTAACACTTGAGACTTAATCGCGGTTCTAGGTTGGTATGTGATATCATATTCACTTAATTCTATAGCCCACTTGGCTAACCTACCTGATAATTCTTGCTTGTGTAATATATTGCGTAATGGATAAGCAGTTACTACAGCAATAGGATGACATTAAAATAAGGCCTTAATTTTCTAGATGTCATGATTAATGCAAGTGCAAGCTTTTCTATTTGAGGATACCGTGTCTCTGCATCTAATTAAGATTTGCTGACATAATAGATCGGAGATTGTTTACCTTGGTCCTCACGAACTAAAACAGCACTTACCGCTACTTTTGAGACAGCAAGGTAGATGAGCAGTCTTTCCCCAACCTTTGGTTTTGCGAGCAATGGCGTATTTGATAAGTATGTCTTCAAATTTTTGAGTGCATGTTGACATTCCTCATTCCATGCGAAATGATCTTGCTTTTTAAGAGCTGAAAAGAATTTAAAGCACTTTTCTGATGATTTAGAAAAGAATCTTTCCAAGGCTGCAATTCTTATTGTCAACCTCTGCACTTCTTTTTTACTTGTAAGTATGTCAGGGATTTATTCAATGGCCTTAATCTGTGTGAGACTCACTTCAATACCACGGTTAGAGACAAGAAAATCTAAAAGCTTACCTGATGCAACACCGAATGCACATTTCTCAGGATTTAATTTCATATTAAATTTTCGCAAAATCTGAAATGCATCAGACAAGTGTGATATATGATCCCCTGAATGTTGAGTTTTGACGAGCATGTCGTCTATATAAACCTCCATGGTTTTTCCTAAATGTTCTTGAAACATTTTGGTCACCAGTCTTTGATATGTTGCGCCAGCATTTTTAAGACCAAAGGGCATTACTTTATAACAGTAAGTCCTTCTATCTGTTATAAATGAAGTTTTTTTTCATCCACAGGATCCATTTTGATCTGATTGTATCATGAATACACATCTAAAAAACTTAATAATTCATGTCCTGTAGTAGCATCAATTAGTTGATCTATATGCGGTAGGGGAAAAAAATCTTTAGGACAGGCTTTGTTAAGGTATGTGTAATCTACACAAACTCGCCACTTACCATTCTTCTTCGGTACCACAACAGTATTGGCTAACCAATTAGGATACTTTACCTCACGGATAGACCCAATCTTTAGTAATTTTTGAACCTCATCTTGAATCACCTGATTTTTGAAAGTTCCTTGCTTTCTCTTCTTTTATTTGACAGGAGGATACGATGGGTCTTCATTTAATTTGTGAGTCATTACCTCCGGTGGTATTCCTGTCATATCAGAGTGGGACCAAGCAAAACAATCCACGTTAGTTTTCAAAAATTCAATCAACTTACCTTTCATGTCCTGGATTAGATTGGCCCCTACGTAGACTTTCCTATCAGGCCATTGTGCAAATACACCACAGCCTCCAGTTCTTCAATTGTTGTCTTGATATTTTCGTTTTCCTCTGGTTCTTGAATGGTATCTGGCCTTGAGTCCAAATCTATTCGCCCTTGTTTAGTTGAGGTTTGTGTTGTGGTACCCTCAACTGGATTTTGGTTGCTATTTTTCTTCGTTTCTCGTACTTGAATCCGCTACAGAGTTGATGTTCCTGGATGTATGTTGGTCCCCACGGATTTGGCATATTCCCCATGGTAATGTAACTTAATAACTTGATGCAAGGTTGACGGAACGGCATCCATCTCATGGATCCATGGTCTCCCAAGGATCATATTTTAAGCCATCTCCATATCTACTACTTGAAACTTTGTATCTTTGACAACTCCTTCTGCGAATGTATTAAGTATTACCTCTCCTTTCATCACGACCATGGAATTGTCAAATCCAGATAGAGTATGCGATTTTGGTATTAATTTATCTTCGGCTTGCATCGTAATACTCTTAACAGAATAATGTTCACAAAACTACCTGGATCAATTAAAACTCATTTTACATTAGTATCATGTACAAGTAGAGATATTACCAGTGCATCGTTATGAGGAGATAATACGCCGTCCGCATCTGCATCATCAAACGTAATGATTTCTTCCTCTAAGACATGTCGCACCCGTTTCCCTTGGGTAATTGTGAGTTTGGAAATTTTATTGGTTGTTGTGTACGTCACACCATTGATGTCTTCACCTCCACTTATAACATTGACAGTCCTTTTGGGAGAAGGTGGTTTAGGGGGCTCCTGCCAATTCTTCATGTATGCTTGCTTACCTTTCTCACTGAATAACTCAGTGAGATAATCATGTTTTAATAAATGATCAACTTCACTTTGCAAAAACCTAGAGTCTGTCGTTTTATGCCCGTGATCGTTGTGAAATTCGCACCAATGACTAGGATTGCGCCTGTTTGGATTTGATCTCATCTCTTTTGGCCATCGTACCTTGTCACCCATGCTTCTCAAAACAGCTACGAGTTCGGAAGTGCTCACATTGAAATTATAACCGCCAAACCTCGCCTTCAAGTTTCTATCATTATCTCGTGACTCGCGCGTGTTTCAATCATTCCCAAATCTTGATGACGAGCCCGATTCTCTATTCCTCGACCTGTGATCGTACCTTTGATTGTCCTGTTTTGACCGTGAGTCTTTTCCCACTAGTCCCATGTATGGTTCGTACCTATTTTTACTGGACCTTTTTTCGATTTTCGCCCGTCTCGAACTTACCTTTTCTTCTTTTTGAGACCGTGAGATAATATTTTCCTCTATCCTCAGCTTCGTGCTATACCTGTTGTAAACATCATTCCATGTTGTAGCTGGGAATTCACGAAGACTTTCCTTGAGTCACCTCGTAGTTTCTGAGCTTTTTTCATTCAAATTACTTGTGAAGGCTATAGCTGCCCAATTGTCAGGTACACGCGGTAATGTCATTCTTTCACGTTGGAATCTGTCCACGAACTCTCTAAGCAATTCTTAGTCTCCTTACTTGATTTTGAAAATATCTTCCATTCTTTTTTCGACTTTCTGAGCTCCCGAGTGTGCTTTGATGAAAGAATCTGCAAGCTCAGCAAAAGAATTTATAGAATTTTCGGGTAAAAGAGAATACCATGTTAATGTATCCTTAGTGAGTGTTTCACCGAATTTCTTGACCAATACTGATTCGATCTCCTGTTTGGTCAAGTTGTTGCCTTTTATGCCTGTTGTGAATGCAGTCACGTGGTCTCGTGGATCAGTTGTTCCATCGTATTTTGGAATATCGGGCATTTTAAATTTCTTTGGAATTGGGAGGGGAGCAGCACTTGGCTTCCAGGGTTGTTGCTAATATTTATCCATATCTATCCCTTTGATTACAAGCAGCACCACGGGTATTTGCTCTATGCGGTCAGTTTGCTCTTTGAGCTATTTCTGCAATATTAGTACTAAATTTTGTAAATCAGAATTGACTAAGTTACCTGGTACTCTCTCTTGTGATTCGCTAGGGGTTCCACCACTACCTGAATGAACAAGCCCAGAGCGAGGGCTCTCCAAAGTGTTGTTATTTGGAGTGGGTGTGGGTGGTGCAGTTGGTAACTGGCTAGCAAAAGCCTCAAGAGCTTTATTGATCTGTTCAGCAATTAGTTTTTGCAAAGCTTCATCGATAGCTTCAACATTTTCAAATTGAGCGTTTCCATTTGTATGAGATCCATCAGGAGTATCTTCTCGAGATCGCCGAGGAGAGCTTTGTGAAGAAGGGACCGGGGTGTGATTATCCTGAAGATTTCCCTGAAGTTGTTGGTTTCCTTGAATGTTGTCATTATTGTTCGACATGGTTGATGCAACAAGGAAAGTTATACTAAAAAAGAATAGATTATCAGATTCCCGGTAACAGAACCAATTTGTTTAACCAAAAAGTGAAATTTCGGTCAAAGCTTTAATTTAGAAGAACTCGAGTTACTGATAATCAAAAAATGTATAAGAGAAAGTAATTTGGCTAGCAATAAGATAATTAGAAGAAGATAAAGTAAACCAATGTATTCAGATAGTCTTTTTTTGTTGTCCTTACAATTGACCCATCATTTCCCTTTTATAGTTATCTTGGAAATATGAGTTTTGCCTCTGTCATAATAAGGTCATTATAGACAATTAAAGATATTAAATGCTACGTTACATAATCATTGTATTTTAATACAGATTCTCTAACGTTTTTAGTATTTAATGCTCATTAAATACTGTATATGTACTCTCTTGTGCTGTCGAATTCATTCTCCTTGATTCTTGGACTTAAATAGGTACGGGCGTTGAATCTTTTGAGTATCCGCTCATGCCTCCTCTTATGCCTCTGCTCGTATCTATTGCAACTCGTGCATCTTTGCCAATCATAACTCTTTAACCAGTCTACGTGTCTTGACACGTCATCTTCCAATCACTTTAATATGTAAACTCAATTTTTCCCAATACATTAATCAATTCCAGAATCCCAATCATGTTGCAAATTCTTGTAGCTACAACAATATATCAAAAGGTTAACAGTGTCTACAAAGTGAATGAAAATGATAAGTGACTTCAGAAGATCTCAGAACACTATTTGATATATTAATATTATTAATCTTTAAATATTTAGAAAATATTTTTCATTCATCAACGCAACACCAAAAAATATTTTTCATAGAAAACATTTCCATGAAATACATGGTCATAAAAATAACTTTGTCTCTACTAAATACATTCTAAAAATAAGTTTATTTTCTTCTTCCTCTCCCTTTAAATATTCTTACTTTGTCATGGCCTTCACTTTTGACGTGACTAAATAATTAGAATAGTCAGCAAATCTTTCACAATTATACTAAGTTTTTGCCAAGGATATATGTTCTGGGTAATCAAAATTGTGGAATTGTTGTAACTATGTCCGATCCCAAAGACAAAAAGTTTATGCAAACTCTTTGACTATTTTTGTGCAGCTCTTATCTTGTGTATTTCTTTTTTCCATCAATTGCTTGTCTATTGCGTTTATCAAGTCCACCAGCACTTCTTCTACTCAATTTTCTGGATATTAGAGCTAGATTAATTAAGTTCGAAACTTCATCTAAATGCCATTTAATTTGTTATTGCATGATATTGTTTTTTCATTTCGCTTTTAAGTAAACAATTATTAAACATATTGGTGAGTTGGTAACACGTAGTAATGAAAGCCATGCTCGGATTTATGATATATAAATAAATATCACATACTTGTATTGATCATGACAATTTCTAAATTACAAATACTTGGAGGAAGTTGACTATTTTGGCCTTGATCATGACAATAATTTCAAACAAATAAAATTAAAAAATCGGCTGACTGTCTATTTTAACTGTTGTTATACACTAAGAGAATTTCCTTCGTCTTTGATAAACATAGAACCACCCAATTAGAAGCCAAACAATAGTACTCTATTATTTTGTCCTAAAACGCTTTTTACTTTTTTTGGCTTCTTAAGCGTCAAACTAACTGAACTACGATTAGCATTGTTAAAATGTTTTCTTTTGCGCTTTGTAGATAAAGGAAATTGCATTCCATACCACTTTTATAGTTTTTGGGCATCTCAATCTTTTTTTTTTCTTTTGCTAAATAAAGAACTAGTGAAAAGAGGACGAATAGGGAGCATTATAAGTTGGTTAAGAAAGAGGCAAAGCTAGCAGTTACGGCGGTCAAGACTGCAGCTTTTAGTCGTTTGTATGAGGAATTTGAGGGCCGAGGTGGGGATACAAGATTGTTCAGGTTAGCCAAGGCGCGATAAAGGAAGGCGTGTGACCGGACCAAGTGAAATGCATCAAGGATGAAGAAGGTAGAATTTTGTTAGATGAGGGCTTATTCGTCGGAGATGGCATACCTATTTTCATAGTTTCTTGAACGAGGAGGGGGACATGAGCATTATACTGGGTGATTTGGAACTCTCCGGTAGTCGTTGTGACTTTGGGTATTGTAGGCATATTAGAGTTGATGAAGTTGAGGGGGCTATGCGTAAGATAAGCAGGGGCAAAGCGACCACGCCAGATGAAATCACGATGGAGTTTTGGAAGAGTGCGGGCGAGACAAGCTTGGAGTGGCTCACTAGGTTATTTAATGTCATTTTTAGAACGAAGAAGATGCGCGAAGAGTGGAGGTGGAGCACGATGGTTCCTGTATACAAGAACAAGGGTGATATCCAAAATTGCAATAATTATCGGGGTATCAAGCTGCTTAGCCATACTATGAAAGTTTGGGAGAGAGTGGTAGAGCTAAGGGTGAGAAGGAGTGTGTCTATTTTCGAGAACCAGTTTGGATTTATACCGGGGCATTCGTCCACAGAATCCATCCACCTTGTTAGGAGATTAATGGAGCAATATAGAGAGAGAAAGAAGGACTTGCATATGGTGTTCATCGACTTAGAAAAGGCGTACGATAAAGTCCCGAAGGAGGTTTTGTAGAGATGTTTGGAGGCTAGAGGTGTACCTATTGCCTATGTTAGGTTGATTAAGGACATGTATGATGGAGTAAAGACCCGAGTGAGGACAGTGGGTGGGGACTCGGACCATTTTTCGGTTATGATGGGGTTGCATCAGGGGTCGGCACTCAGGCCTTTTTTGTTTGTTCTGGTAATGGACGTACTGACACGCCACATCCAAGGGGAGGTGCTGTGGTGCATGCTATTTGCAGATGATATTGTATTGATTGACGAGACGCAAGACGGTGTGAACGCGCAATTAGAGGTATGGAGGCAGACTCAGTAATCTAAAGGTTTCAAGTTGAGCAGGACCAAGACAGAATACTTGGAGTGTAAGTTCAGTAGCGAGAATCAGGAGGGGAAGGGAAGGTGAGGCTGGACTCGTAGGTCATCTCTAGGAGAGGGGGTTTTAAGTACCTTGGGTCTATTATTCAGGGGGATGAGGAGATTAATGAAGATGTCGCACATCGTATTAGGGCGGGATGGATGGAATTGAGACTCGCTTCGATATTTTGTGTGATAAGAAGGTGCCACCGAAACTTAAAGGTAAGTTCTACCGAGTGGTGGTCAGACCAACGATGTTATATGGGGTTGAGTGTTGGCCAGTCAAGATCGCTCATGTCCAGAAGATGAAGCTAGTAGGGATGAGAATGCTGAGATGGATGTGCAGTCACACCAGGTTAGATATGATAAAAAATGAGGTTATTCGCGACAAGATGGGTGTGGCCGCTATTGAGGACAAGATGCAAGAAGCGCGACTTAGATGGTTTGGTCATGTAAGGAGGAGGAGCATATACGCCCCGGTGAGGAGGTGTGAGAGGTTGACATTAGAAAGCCTACAGAGAGGTAGAGGTAGGCCAAACACTACTAAAAAATGGCCCATTTCCGACCGAAATTTCCGACAGAAAATTGTAGTCGGAAATTTCCGACGGAATCGGTCGGAATATGCATAAAAATATAATTTTCAATTTTTAATAATACTTACGACTAAGATTCCGTCTATGTCCGTCGTAAATTTTGGCGGAAAATTCCGCGCCACTTGTAGCGACCAATTCGGTCGGAAACAATGAAAAAAATGAAATAAAAAAAAATAGTGACCGATTCGGTCGGAAATGTTTAGTAAAAGTTGACTACTTTTGACCAAATTACCGACCGAATCGGTCGGAGAGTTTTTTAAAAAACTCTTAGCGGCTTCCTTTCTTTTCCTTTTCCTCTTTTCTTCCTTCTCTCTTCTCTTTCTCTCACTTAAACTTCCCCCACCCAAACCCGCCGCTTCCATCAACGAGCAGCACTCGCCAGCGCCGCTGCAAGTCCATCGAGATCCTCCACTGCCAGGTAAGTTCCCCCCCACCCACCCACCCACCTAAACCCTCCTTTGTTATAAGAATTTAAGGATTATTGCAAATCTGTTGCTCTGTGTTCCATTTGTTAAAACAAAAGAGTTAAGGCATGAAATTATACTGACGATGGTTCTGTGAGTATTATCATTGTTGAACTTGTTAATAGGTTTCTTTGTTTTGTGTGATAAAGTGTACTTTTTGATATTATATATTTCAGTTGTTAAAATAATGTATTTTTTTTTTTTAAAAATTCAGTAAATAAATGAGAAGTGTTCTTTGGAATTATAGTTCCATACCTGGGGATTGCTGAAGTCGGTGCATAGATTTACTAAAAGAAGGCTGCCATAGTTCATCAAGTTCCTTTTATTTCCATATTTTTCCGGTAAATAGTTTGATGTCATAGTTTCTCTAGCAATTTTATATCTTGCCATCAGGAATTCCAAAGAAAGAAAAAAAGAGTCAGCAAAATGCGTCAACTAGGACAAGCCAAGCCATCACCCTTAATTTTAATTTAATTGATTTGGTCCCTTTTGGGAAACAGAGATTCTTGTTGAAATTTCTAGGTAATCAAACCTTTATCACCTGGAGCTTTGCAGCTAGTTCAATTCTTATTAGGCTGTAGCTAGAGAAATTTGACCCAAGTCTTTCTTCCAAGTCATCTTTATCATCCTTATTTTCCTTTTTTCTTGTTTCTTTTTTCCCCTTCTGCCAAGCCCCTAATCTCTTACCAATTCACATACTGACATTCATTATGTAATAGGAGTATTACTTGCAGTCTTTTTGGCTAGTTTGACTCGATACATAATTTAAAATAAAAAAATTTTGAAATCTGTGATTGTAAAGGCTTAAGGGATAAAAAAATTATAGGGTCATAAAATTTGTGTGACTACAAAATTTTTTTATTTAGGCTAAAATATGTAAAATAAAAAATTTAAAATTAAATTATTTTTAAATATAAAAATATTTTTTTAGTGAACTAATAAGAAAAGTGTATTATATAAATTGAAACGGCGGGAGTAACTTTTTCACATTACTCATTGTTAAGCTCGAAACACAAAGAGACCAAATTTGTCTCCTCTTCAATATTCTTTTATACTTATCTTAATTTTTTTCTCGGGAGAAATGGGTATGAGAAAAGACAAATGAATTATGCCAAGTTGGGCTTATTTCATTATTATCACTATTATTCCATAAGTACAAACCCTCACATCAAATATATAGCAAACACATATCACTTGGAGAGAAGAACCCTCCATCCAAACATCTATATATCTATATAAAGTTAGGAATAGGAAAGATGATGTGGCATCTTTCATAGCTCAAAAAAGTCCTCCATTTTTTTTCTAATTTTTTTTTGGCTTTTATCCATTACTTGATGTAAAAATCTATAGAATATTAAAATATCATATTTATGTCATCCTTATTATTGTCATTTATGGAAGGCTTAAATTGCATATTTATCTTCTTCCTTTTAGAGAGTGACTAAACAAATTCTACAATCAATTTGAAAATGAAAACGGTCAATCAATTAATTAAGGAAATTGAACGGGTTCTCCACCATTATCTTCACCGGACTTTCATGGTAGTCAAAATGGTGGCTCACCAGCTGTTGCACCCTCGGTTTTTTATGGTAGTCAACATACTGACTCACTAGTTGCTGCACCCCTGGGCTTTCATGGTAGTCAGCATACTGGCTCACCAGCTGCTGCACCCCCCAGCTTTCATGGTAGTCAGCATACTAGCTCACCAGCTGTTGCACCCCCGAGCTTTCATGGTAGTCAGCATGATGGTGCATCTTTTGTTGCTCCATCATCTTCCAGTCCATCATCATCATCCATTCCCAGCATATCTAGGTTGGATATTGGAGGCTCTCGCCCAGCTACATCTAGTGTTGCTTCTGCACCATCTCGTAGACGCAGACAGAATCTTGGAGGGGATGTACAATTTGATAGTTATAATCGATTGATAATTGTCCCCCACAAGGATGGGTAAGAAGGTTCTTATACAAATTCTTATGTTTTGAATGTACATTTAGATATGTTAACATTAAGGAGTATTTATATGAAATTAAAAGGTGTTTATTAATTATATATATGTTAATTTAATGCAGGTTTTTGCCATCCTTTCAAGCTACACATTTGATTACAGATTCTATGAAGCCATTTTATCATGAGTCGTGGACTTCTTGGAGAAAGATACCGTACAGCATTAGAGAGCAAATGTGGAATCAATTTAGGGTAAAAATTAATTATATTTATTTAATAATTATCGTCTTCATCTAATGTTACTTTTTTATATTGTAGACAAGGTGTACATGGCATCCTTAGCATCAAAATGCAATAAATAGTATTTTCGAGAAGAAAGCTGCTACAAGGATTAAAGATACTATGTGCGCTACTCGGAATTCCGGTAATATGCCGGAGTGGTTAAGAGAAGATGTTTGGGATAAACTTCTTGAGAAATGGAATACTCCATAATGGAAGGCAAAGAGTGAACAAGCAAAGGCAAACTGTGCCTCTAAAAAAGGTGGCTCGTTGCACACATGAGGTTCGATTACTTTTGAGGCCCATAAACTAAGAATGGTAATTTTTTATAAAAAATTTCTTAGTTTTACATATAAAATTTTACGTTTGTAAAGTCTAACTCATACTTTTTCTTATGAAGGAAAAGGAAAGAGGGCGAGATGTGAGTTACGCTGAGGTTTTCGAGGAGTTGCATAAGAAAAAGAAAAAGGATGGTACAAGAGAACACTGGGTGGAAACGCGTGCGTCAGACACATATGTAAAATTCTAACTTCATAATTATTATGGTTCATTAATATTAGTTTGTTTACATAATAGTTATGTTTTTCATTTCAGGAAGATTATCATAAAAGGTTGGAAGAATGGCAACAAACTCAGCCTCCTTCAACTCAACCAACACCTGATGATATGGCTTCATTGTGGACAGAGGCAGCGGGTGGAGCAAACACAGGCAGAGTCTACGGACTAGGAATACATAGACTTACAGGTCATCCAAACTCACTCTTAGCCAATTCTTCTTCTCCTCAAAATCAAGAACAGATGGAAGATATGAGAAACGAAATTCGTGAATTGAAGCAACAATTGGACTCCCAATACGGAACATTTGTTAAGATGCAGAAATTCATGCATAAACATTGGCATGATTTATCTGATAATGAGGATGAATAAACTGAATCTGATGTGTAGCAGTTTAGTTGTGATGTTTTGGTTGATTGGTGAACTTGATTGTGAGAGACAACTTTATGTATTGCTTTTAAACTTGAATATGGGCTGCTATTTGGATGTTTTTATGCCCAAAATTGTTAGGTTTAAATGTTGGTTTAAGTTGTGTTAATGGTTGGCATTGTTGGTTTAGAATTTGTTAATGTATTGTTAATTTAGATAGTGTTAATGTATTGTTGGTTCGTATTATTTTATTATTATATTAATGTATCGTTGGTTTAGATTGTTGATTGGTATTTTTTGGTTTGTGATAGTTTGACATGTGGGGTAGCTCGAAATTGGGCAGAATTTTGCCTAGTTTTGTACAAAATTCCGACTAAAACGGTCGGAAAGCTCCCCAGATTTAACAATAAATTGTCAGATTTCTGACTGAATCAGTCGGAATTTTTTTATAAAAAAATTAATCTTCAGAACTTTTCGACGGATTCCGTCGGAAATTAAATAAAATTTAATTTTTAATTATTAATTTCCGACATATTCGGTCGGAAATTTCAAAAAAAAAATATTTAATATTCAACAGTTTTCGACAGATTCCGTCGGAAAATAAATAAAATTTAATTTTTAATTATTAATTTTCCTTGTATTATTACGACCGATTCAGTTGGTAAATTCCGACCACTTTAGTCGGAAAGGTGAATTATTTGGTAGTTTGACCTTTTCGAAATTTGCGACCACTTTGGTAGGAAATCACCGACAGATTCGGTCGGAAATTGTTTTCCGACCAACTTTTTTCCGACCGACCAAATTCGGTCGGAAAGTAGTCGGAAATACGTGATTTCCGACCGAATTTCGACCATTTTGGCCGTCGGAAATCTACCATTTTCTAGTAGTGAAAGAAGAGGTGGGAAGAGGTGATTAGGCAAGACATGAAGCAACTTTAGCTGACCAAGGACATGACCCTTGATAGGAAGGTATGGAGGTCGAGGATTAGTGTAGTAGAGTAGGTAGTCTAGAGTGTTCATAATAGTAGTATTGACACGCAGTCTTGCTTTCTGTTGGTAGTAGATTTTTATGACTAACCGTTATTTTCTTTTATTGTTGATCACATTACTGTCTTGTTGTTTTTATTCTACTTTTATATGGTTTTTGGGTAATGTTCCTTCTTGTCTATATTTTTATTAATGTGGTACTTATGCTTTCCTGAGCCGAGGATCTATTGGAAACAACATCTCTATCATCACAAGGTAGGGGTAAGGTCTGCGTACACACTATCTTTTGAGTACACACTACCCTCCCCAAGATTCAACGGCAGTGGCATGAAAATAACAATTTTTTAACGAATGACATGAATAGACTATTTCTGAAAGTTGAATGGCATTTTTAGGCCTTTTCCGTTTAATCAATCAAGTTTCGGGGTACCCCGGACTAATTCCCTCTTTTCCGAAGATCAAATGCCTTTTTTCATTGTAAAAATAAAAATAAAAAAATTGCACGGTAAGTAGGGCGTTTTGGTAATTGAGCGTCCAGAGTGGGCCTCCAAAAATTGAAAATCCGGTATTCTCCTAAGCTCCTTTCGCGCTACATATGAAAAGACACGTCCTGCTTGACGCCTTCTATATTTCTCCTTCCTTCGTGAAAGTCACCTTCAAAACCCTCAAAGACATTTTCAATAGGTACATTCTTGTATGGAAAAACAGAATGTACCTATAATTCCCTATGAATTTTGCCTCAGAAACTTCGAATTTTGAGTATTCATTGAAACAAATGGAAGAAATGGAGGATTTCAGTGTAGAATGTTTGGACGTATATCCGGAAATTGACTGGGAATACGAGTTTGACGCGGCATGGTTTTATGATTTTTGTCGTCCGGAATCACCTTCTGAGGCTGCAGAAGCCGAACGCTGGTTCCAAACAGCCGGAAACTATCCTCCATCTCGTAAGTCTTAGATGAAGGAATTAATATCTGATTGTCTGTTCTCTTCTTTTGTTGGTTGATTGAGCGTGCAAAAGTTCCCCACTTTTACTTTTCTTCCTTCATTTTTTTTCCTATGTGACATAAGGGCAGTGGCGAAGCTAGGAATTTTCCCAAATTCAAATTTAAAAAAAGTGAAAAAAAAATTCCGACAAAGGGTGTTCGATATTATGTTATACTTCTAAAATGTAATATTTTATCTATATAAACAGTGTAAGTTTTCGATCAAGGGGCATGTCTTGCTTCTTTGTGTTGAAAATATAATTAAGTAACAACTTAAGTTTTTTTGATGAGAGGGTCACACAATTCAATATGGTATCAAAATAGGGTGCCAGTCATTATCAAAAAGAATTTTCACATCCTTGGCACATGAAAAGATAATAATCATGTCCATATGGTGCAAGTGAAGGGGCGCGTTGAAGATATAATTAAGTAAATAAATGACTGTTCTTCCTATCCTAAGCTTTCAGTTGAGATGGTCATGTTTAAGAAGTAACACGTTTCTTATGGAACCCTATATTCCTGTACTAATACGAGCACTTCATCCATGGGATATTAAAAAAAAAAAAAAAAAAAACAAGCTTGATGATTGTCATGTTATTTCCCTTTCAGGTTTTAATTTGGAGAAAAAAAATGAGCGATACATACGACTCATTGAATACTTTCTGGTCACTTAAGTTAAAGAAAGGCCAACTCTCATGTTATGCAAAACAAAAAAATGCTTGGTTACTGAATTGATGGGGCATTTACCTGAGAATGCTGATATATACAGTGGACATGTCATGGAAGTGATTGTTGTAATTTTGAAAGAGAGAAAAGATGTGGAAACTGTCACACCTAATAGCTTACTGTTGGACTTTGTAAGCACCTCATATGAAACTTAAACTGTTAAGAACTTTTTGATTTATTGATTTTAGGTCAGCCATATGCAGTTGGAGTGAGAGTATGGTTCTTTGTCTTGGTTCAAACACGCGAATGTCTTCATCAGTGTTGATGGTAGGCTCAAGTTCATGATCCTTGCTATCCTTATAACCCACCTCATCTTAAAAGATTATACTATTAGAGAGGGAACACTAGATTTTCTTAATCAATAAGCTTCTTTCAGTGTGTAACTTGTTGTTTCCGTACTCCTGCAATTTTGATTCACTAATTCTTGCTCTTCCCTTTATCTGTTTTATTTCTTGATCCGCTAACCGGAGTTTTTGTAGGGTGATACTGGTTGATCACTGTCCTCACTTTTTCTTTTTTCCCCTATTTCTTTTGGAACTTCATAGCTCTTGTTGTAAAGTTGAACCTGGTGAAGGACAGCGCAGCAGAATGTTCGTGTGGTCCCTCTAGATTACGAGAAGAGCAAACTGCAAAATCAAGCAGCAACACCTCGTATATTCATATTAACTCTGCAGTTTCACCCTGTAAACCGAAAAATGAAGGTGTGTTTTTATGCACAATCTCATTAAAACCTTTGTATTATCCTCTAGTTACCCAGAAGGTTGGCTTAGGTTACAAGCAACAACTTTTGGCAATGACTTTCTAGTTACATGTTGGCTAAGCTTTTCAGGGTTTCCCTTATTATGACAAAGTCTAATTGGTATAAACTCTGCAAATTCAGGAACATTTTCTAATAGTCCAATGGTTCATGAAAGTTCTAAAGCTAAGATAAAGTCAGAGCCCAGATCCTTGAAAGCCAGAGAGTCAACTTTAATGAAGCCCACTGCTAGTCATCTGGCTAAACTAAGGTGTGTAAAAAGACTTTCTAACTTCTCTTCTGAAAGGTTTTATCCATTTCAAGGTGATATTATGTTGCTTAAGCGCGGCTTTGTTTACTTTTCTTCCAATCGTTCTTGCCAAATGATTTCTGATCTCTAACTACTTCCAATCAAAGCGGAAATATACTGTAAAAATTTCTCTTCAGGCTTATGTATGTTTCTGCAGTTCCAGTCTGTTCACTTTGTTAGTCCTATTCACTTGTAGGTTATTTCTCAAACCATATTTTAGTGTTTTCTTTAACTAAGTATTTAGATTTTCACTTGGCTTAACTTAGTATTTAGATTTTGTTTTGTTTCTAATTTTTCAATTGCTAGGTCCCAGAAACCACCTAACGAGACCGATATGAGAAGCTCATGGAATTCTTCAGGATCTTACAATTTAGCTACTAAAAGACAAAAGCTAGAGAGTGGTTATCTGCGCAAGGTGCATGCAGTTAGTTACTGTTTTTTGATAATTTCCTGTTATGATGTGCTTGAAAGTGCTATGAATTATAAAGCTATCTTAAAACAGAAGGGAAGAAATTCTGAATTCTCTGTCCACTTTCAGTTCAATGTTCCATCTGCCTTAATTCCGTCCAAAGGATTAATATTTTTTCCTTTTAGTATTCCAAGTTTAGATTTGAAACTTTTACTTCATACTTCCTTGGCTACTCTTTTCCTACATCTTTGTGGCAATGCCTTATGAGTTCTGATTCGATAACTTGAAAAGGTATTGCCAAAGGACTACATTGTTTGTTCACTTTGAACTTGGTCCACTTGAGGGAAGTGACAATCAAATCACTAGCTCGTAATTATGGTCAGATACCACCACAGCTAAAAGCTTGAAATTCCCTGGATGTACACAATATCTTCACTTTTTTTTGTTACTAATATTTAAGCTGCTAAAAAAAATCGTCACCATTTTATCTTGCCAACCATGTTGAGCATCAAAGTTCTGCTATTGCACAAGATATCCAAAAAAGTCTAACGCGAATATTTATTGCAGTTTACAGAATATTTATCCTAGTTTCAAGTTTCTCTAACTTGACACGTTCTAAATTTAAGGTCACTGTTCCTAGAGATCCTCAACTGGAGACCATGCAAAGGGCACAAAGACGAAGGTATGTTATTGTTGAGTATAAAGGTCTTGAGTCACTCTAACAATTATCTTACTTTCTCATGGTATTTAAATGAACCTTTTGTGAGTCCATTCTCACACTTGTAAGTTGCACTAAAGTCACATATAGGGTATAAAAGCCAATTTTGGCTACGTTACTCACTGTGAAAAGATTTTGGGTTGACACTCAGATTCTTACACAATTTTAACTGGGTAGATTTCTTGGTTTATTTAGCCCTTTATCTTGGTTTGAAACATTAACAGTTGAATGATCAACTTTTGGGTTATCTAAAAGTTTCAGGTCCAAGAATGATTCTGAGTCAAGTGATTATGCAAAAGCTAAAGGCCAACCTTCAAAGGCACAGCCCTTGAATATAAAAGTTGGTAGTTTTAGATACTGCTCTCTTCCTGAACTCTACAAAATCAATTAAACAGCTTTGACACATAATTTACTAAGACTTGTTCTTTGTGCTTTCTCTAGATTCTCAAACCTCCTCATCCGAAGAGCACACTGCGGTCGCCAAATTTTCATGTAATGTGATTGCTGATCTTTTGGCTTGGAAAGGACTATATAACTGAGTTCTTTCACTATATAGGATAGCTAATTTCGACACAGAAATTTTAAATGCTATATGAAAATTTGACTCTACAACAATTAGCTAGTCGTATTCAGTTTCTCACGGAATTGATTCTATATGTAGAGGGTACAGGATGAAATCTCTTTATAAATTGATAGAAGCTAATCTCTCTCTGTTTGGTTATTGCAGTTATCGAACAGCCAAACTGCTGAGTCTGCTGCACATAGCACTTCTGTGGACTTCAAAAGGTCAGATTGATGGGTTTTTGACTTCATCCAGTAATTGAATTATAAGAATTTAGCTTATAAGTGGTATGTACTAGGTTTATTCATCGACTAAACTTCACTAACTGTTTTAAAGGCTCGGATCATCACTTCAGAAGTTTCTCTTCTGGAACTATTTGTAATTTCCTCTCGTGGACTATGAGATTTTGATTGATACCGATTACAGTTACGCTTTAGATAATGATATTTTTGCTTGAGATTCTAAATTTTCTCTTTTACATCAAGAATAACATTACCTTTTCAAAAAGGAAACTTGTTTCAAGCATCATAAAGTATCAGTCCTAATATTGCCGCTCTTTGTCTCTCAGACCAAACACTAAAAATGCTGTGAAGCATGGGAATTCTATAACACTGCTCAAATCAAAAGCTCTACGATGTAACAAGGTACACAATTAATCTAACCATGTGAGCCTCTTTTGTATTTTTTCTTTTTGAGTTTGTGGTATATGCTAATTGTGAAACCATATCATGTCTTTATACAGATCTTCCCAAGTAGTGAAGATACTAGAATATGTGAAAACATTGGAGAAACAAGTATAACCTCAACTGTAATATACTACTTACTCCTTAGTTTACTTCGATAGATCTTTCATTAAGTGTTTCTTTACCTTTTCTTTCTCTCTTGTTATATGAGGCTCTTGTATCCTATCCTTCCACAGGATTCTAAATCTACACCTGATAAGAGGCTTCCACCAGTTGAATTGTTTAATAAGGTATGGACTTCAATATGAAAATTTAGTCATATCGGATCGCTTTTAAGTGTCAGTATATGATCTAAGCCATGAATTGAATGAATTATCTTTATATTCAGCAATCAGCAACTTACTCTTATGCGTTCCTGCCAAGCAATTCTAATATTTGTTTCCTTTTTAATCCCATGCAGTTGTCCCTTAGATCTGAAAGGAAAACTAGTGTAGTATCTCGGCCAAAAATCCATGCCTCTTGAAAGGTGCCTTTGAAAATTTTGAGGAATCCCTTGTGCGTGATGGAAATGAGTTAATTTCAATACTTGTTTCTAAAACGGACCTAAAAGAGAATTCACCAAACACTTTGGATGCAAAGGGGTTTGACGAATAGCACAATTTATTCTTATACCTGTTGATATCTATTCAGAAATGTATTCGGAAGCCAAATCAGTGTGGGCTCGGAGGAACACACCAAGGATTGGATACCGTTCAGCATGAAGAGGTAACTATGTCTTGAATTCCATGAATAAGAAACAGGAAGATAGTAAAATGACATTAATTGCTGATAATCTGTTTGTATATGTACCTGTCAACCTTTTCGTCAAGATTAATCTTGTATATACATGAAAAGGCCAAGAGGATTCAACATCTATATACATAATAAATTAATTTTGATCATGTATATACAATGTAATGTTCTGGAGAACCCCCTTGCACCCCTGGATCTGCCCCTGGTATGAATACACCAGCTATGTGGGCAGATACCAACAGATTCTATAGGACATATAGTTAATTAACCCCACATGATCAACTCAGTTCAAACTACAAGTCCTATCAAGATCTGATTTCCTGTCAAATTACGACAGAAATCTCAATGACAATAGTGAAACATGCAAGGAGAGAACTCAAAGTTGTCTACATCAATAAATTAAGGAGAATAAAGGTATAATGATCTTGGTTAGAAGAAGCCTAATATGGATGATTCTTGATGTAAGTGGATATCCGAATACATGAGGAGAACAGAAGAAGTTACTCTTAGCTGAATAACTAGAGGTCTTATGCCTTGTTGGGGTCGTCTTAATTAATGGACCATCAGGCTTAATTTTATTCAAACAAGTGCGAGAAACAATGGAAAAGAGAAAGCTAGCTTCTACCATCAATGACCGTCGGCTAACATATTCAGTGTCAGTGTGATTGGAGAAAGTAATGAATTTGAAGGAACTTATCTTGTTAGAGTTGAATGTCGATGCTTTATCCACGTATTCAGTTGGAATGATCAGTCAAGCAAGCTAGTTAAGAAAAGTAAGGCAACCTTTTAAGACTTAACTGCTGAGTGATGTATCGAATGTTGACGTAGAAATTAAGCTAGCTTAAGTTAAATATAACTGAAATGAGTAATAAAATAATTAAGCAATAAGTGGATTTGAAGAAACATTTTACTGTTTTTCATTCTTTAGAAGGAAAAAATGAAAAAGAACCCAAAAGAATGTCATGGGAAAATTCCAAGAACATGAACAAATATTGACATTTTACATAATATAAAATTCAAATATTATTGGCTGTTATATCTTAAACGAACAACCAAATGTAAGATTAAGAGTTAGTTTTGTACGAAGGAAAATATTTTTCTAGTTTTTGGTGTTTGAAATTAAGCAAAAAATATTATTCCAAGATAGTATATTATTCCAAAAAATATTATCCCATTTACACCTTAAAATCCAACATGACAAGCGCAAAACACAACACAAAATTGATGCTCGCTAGCCAAAGATAGTATAGTATGATTATCATCTCCACGTGGATTGGATTTAAGCAATGCTCTAGTAATTCCTTGTTTAACTGCTATTCAGGATGATCAAAACTTAATTGGAATGGTTACGAACTACGATTAACTACTATAAAGCAATTGACAATTGACTACAAAGAACTAGAGATTATCAGAGTTGGTTTCTTATCAATGTGAGAAATAAATGATTTGACATGATAAGTGCAAGATTGTTATTATTTCACTCTTGACGTTCTATCGGTTCTCACGAATTCAATCGGTGATTAGCTTAATTATACTTCCAAATCACATTCCTCTCTCAATTAAATCAAAATCTTTCAAATAAACTAATGTAAAGTGTGGTGAAACTTGCAAGACTCTATTGGTAGGAATGATCTAAGAGAAACTTCTCGCGAATATTTCTCAATCTTAATTTAAACGGTAACTCAAAAAGCTCTATCGATTACTTCGAAGAATCACCAAAATAAACTAAGTCATACGCTGCAATAATATTCAATAAGATATTCCTCTTTCGATTAAACACTATAATAATAAAATCACAACTATATTAAAGTTCCTCCAATAAATTCAAGCAATTAAGCGGTAATTAAATCCATAAATAACAACCAAGTCACCAAATAATGTCAAACTCTAAGGTAAGCTACTCCATAATTATGGAGGAAGTCATCACAAATATAATTAAAGAGTGAGAAAGCATCAATCTAACGTTACAATCCAAACCCCCGTATTGAATTGACGGAAAGATGATAAATTCTGTGTCTTGTAGCCTCTAATGCTCTCCCAAAGCTTCCAAGGTCGATAGTCCTCTAAAAATCTTATTTTTGGTGTATTTATACCAGTAGGAACGGACCGGACGAAACTATCATTTTCAAGCCGAAGCAGGAGAAATACTTTGTAAAATTTGCACATGCGCGGCGCATGATATGCCGCCCCACGCGGTGCGCGATATGCCGCCCCACGCGGTGCGCCTGTGGAGAAGTTCAAAGAGTTGATTTTTACACTCTGCAGGAACTTTGCACTAGCGCCCCGCGCCGCGGCGCTGTAGTGCATTTTTTCCAGAATAATCTTTTCTCACTTTTTGACTTCCAGACTTGGTCCTCGACCCCCGAACATGATCTCGACTTAATTTTTTAGGCTTATGTTCAGACTTCAAAGCTCCAAATCATCCATTTTATCTCTAAACTCAATTCTTCACTCGAAATCATATCCTACACAACATAACACACGTAATAAGTACAAGTACTAATAATTAGGCTCAAATACAATCAAAGTGTAGTAACTAGAGTGCAAAATATTATTAAAAGCGTGAGTTCCTAGCCTACCATCACAACAGCACCATATTTCCCAAGAATAAGGTTCTTATGATCCGCTGCCATGAAATATTTTTCGATCAACTTCAATGAGTTTCTGAAGGAGCAAATAAAGTTTTTTATTGTTCTAGTAAATTTTATTGGGTTTTGGGTAAGAGAGAAGGCGAGAAAGAGATAGAATAAAATTCAAATCTGTTTTATCTATATTTTGAGAGCTGTTAGCCAAAACATAATCCTGAATCTGTTTAGAGGGAGGTTTTGAGAAAATAAGGTAGAGAAATGGGTTAACGAATAGAAAAGGGACAGAAGAAAGCAGTTCCATGGTGACAGGAGTGGAGAAGGGGTGGCATAAAGGAGAAAGTAATGATGGAGAAAGAAAGAAAAATAAATAAAAAGTCAAAAAAAGGGAAAAGTCAAGGTTATTTTTTACTTTTTGGGGAAAACAAAAATAATGTGGCGTATATGATGCGGATTCTGACATCAGTAAAATTAAGAGTGGCAGAGAGGTTTAAAAGAAACTTATTTTGAATTAGTTCATATGTATGGATGAAACCTCGTAGAGCAGGGGAGCTGAAATATCAAACCGGCGCAAATAAAGGTATGTAATAAGTTATTATGACGTAAATGAATAAGATGAAAAATCTGAAGTGCACCTAAAACCCTAAACCATCCAATTTCACATAAAAATTTAGGCGAAATGGCTTCGTGACCACTTAAACTTGTGCCCGTTTGTAAATCGATACATAAACTTTTAGTTTTTTCATTTGAACACTCTAACTTGACGAAATGAATATTAATAAATCACTTTGATCATTGACTATGCTTATGTGGCAGTGACATAGGTGATGTGGACAAAATGTGTATCAATCACGCAGAAAATGCGCATGAATGCAATAATCTGATTAAAGAAAATACTATAATCAGTAGGAAAAAAATTTAAAAAAATAAAAAAGAAAAGGAAAAAAATGACCCCTAGCCTGTCAGTACTCATTTCCGCTCTCTTTCTTCTCTTCAACTTAAGCGAGGAGAGAGAACAACAGAAACTTTAATTTCGGCTAAAATTCGATATGAAGATTGTGTATATTTACTTATATCTTACGATTTTGGAGTTTTAGAAAAGATGGGATTATGATTAGTTGCTAGCGAAGTAGAGGTGGCAGCCATTTAAGTTTCATGGTGGTCAAAAGTACTTACCACTCTAAACCACTGGTGGTCTGAAGAAAACCCTATCATCGAATCTCTTTGCCAAAACAACAGCGAAAAAGGGCAGATATTTGCAATGGTATTCAGCGGCCTCCATTGTTTCAAAACCATAGATTCCTATTGAATTTCTGAAATTCCAAAATTCAAATTTTTTTTCCTGGTCTAATCATGACCATAGTGGAGTTGTGAAATTGATTCAGAATAAGAGAGAGAAAGAACAGTAAGGAAAAAGAGAAATGAGAAGAAAGAATAAGAATAAGGTAAGAAAGGGAGGTGGGTGAACTGAGAAGAAGGAAGTGTCACGCCTTTTTCCTCCTTTTCTTTTTTCTGTTTTTAATTTGTAACTTCTTTTTTGTTGATTTAGTATTTGAAAATGGGAACCACAAATCACATGTCAAGTAATAAATAATCTAATATATACCGTGTTGTACATGTCTCGCAATTGATATACACGCTCTACTAGATGTATTTACTAGTACTCATTCTGTCAAGCTGGAGTGTTCAAATAGAAAAACTGTAAGTTTATGTATCGGCTTTACAAACGAGTACAAGTTTAAGTGGTCACGATGCTATTTTTTTCTCCAACTTTAGACAGTCATTAATACAGTATATTCAATTTGAATTGATTATGGTAGCTAATTGCGGGGAACAAAATGAATACAGTTGGATGTTCACTTAGATAACACTAAAAAATATATATGTAAAATTCTAAAGCTAAGGAAGCAAATTTTAACTCGTTTTAGCCGAAACAAAGTCACACATAAGTATTACTAGATTCTAATCCATTCCTTTTTGATAATTTTAATCAATCATGAATCCTACATTTTAGTGATCCATAATCAGATTGAGCAATTGATGAATATGAGTAGTTAGGTTATGCAATTGTCTTTTACATAAGAATCATACATCCTTACTGGTGCGGAGCCGGAATTTTTTTTTGACATATTACTTACGTCCAAGCACGTGAATCAATACTCCTAAAAGCTCTTTTCATGCGAATCGACCTCCAAACGGCTCGAATCTAGTAAAAAATAACACAATAACATTAATCACGACTATAGAAATCGATTTCAAGTATATAGATTGTGGTGACGCGGGATCACCCATGGGTATGTGCGTGGCGAGCTTATACAGTAATTGGAAAACTTTGGAATGATTCTTGCTACGTTCGAGAATGAATGTATGTATAAGTGGGGGAGAATGTAATGACCCGATCAGTCGTTTTGAGTTCTAGCATTACATTCTGTGACTTGAGACTTTGAGCAACTTCATATGATGTATTTGACTTGCGTGCAGGGTTGGTTTTGATTTTCGAGTGGTTTGGAATTGATTTGATAGAGTGATTCTCAATTTAGACGCTTTAAGTTGAAGAGTTGACTAATTTTAATTTTGAGTAAATGACCTCAGATTCGTCTTTTGAATGTTTCAATAGGTTAGTATGGTGGTTTTGGACTTGAACATATATTCGGATTTGAACGCGGATGTTCGTAGAAGGATTTGGTACTATTTGTCCAAAGTTAGCAATTTGAAGGTTTAGAAATTTTATAAGTTTAACCATGACTTGATTTTGAGGTTATCAGGTTTGGATTGTTATTCTAAGACTTGGAATACGTCTATTTTATCATTTGAAACTTCTATGCAAAGTGTGGTTTCATTTCGAGTTGATATGTTAGGATTCGAATGTGTTCCGCGAAGTTTGAAAGTTAATAGAATGATTTTGATCTTCGATTCTGGGTTTTGATGCTATTTGCGATGTTTCGAGCCTTTGGATAAGTTTGGATGATATTGTAGACATGTGATTTTTGACCTTCCCCAAGATTTTTCATATTTTAGCATATAAATATTTAATTTAGGCTTAATATAGCTATTTCAACTATTTTTGACTTCTTTCCTTTATTTTTCGTCATAAAAATGGAAAATTACAAAAAATATTTTAGCTCACGTATCTTTCACAAATTTAAATAAAAATATACAAAAATAGTACCTTATTTTTATCTTTACATAATCTTGAAAATACAAAAATATATAATAGTTTCATGTTAGCTTTTGCATTATGTAGTATTTTTATCTTATTTTAAAAGGAGTCGATTAAGGTGTTGGATCATAATTTTAAGAGTTTTAGAACCCAGTTCTTGGCCCAATTCGGATTAGTCCATTAAGCCTAGGGACCCTTCTAGACTCTTCTTTGAAATAAAAACAAACAAAAAGACCCTAAGGACCTAATACACAAAAGACCTAGGGACTAATGGGCAAAATACACAAAAATATACCTAAACCTAGATTCTACCAATAAAGTAATGCTTAAAAAATCTAAAAGGAGGGGAGAGAATAACACTGAAGGAGGACATCAGCGCAGCTTTTGACAGAACTCACTCCCCATCGTTCTTCATCTTCTTAAAAGAGAAGCCAGCCCCATCTCTCTTCTCAAGGATTAACTCCATAAAGTAGCGATGAAACCTCGCTAATTTTCGATCATGTTCAGCCATAGAAATCAGCCTTAAGAACAGCCCCAAATTCTCTGTTAAACCCATCCCAAAATCCGCACCAAAAACTAGCAAAAACAATTCCAAAAATCAGCTCCAAAACCTTCCCAAAATCACCTGAAGCAACTCAAAAAAAAAATGCATCTAATATCACCCTCTAAACTCGAGCAAAAGCAGCCCGAAAACCTTGCGAAAAGCAGCTCGAAGACGCAGCAAAAGTTGTTGTCGAGCTCACACAAAAACCTTTCTTTCGAGGTCAAGTTTGAAGCTTTTCTCGTCCAACTTCCGCCGTGGTTCAATTTGCAGCCTCTCGTTGTGTTTGCAGTCAGTTGGAAGCTTTGTTTCCATTGTACAAATTTGGAGGAACATATTCAATAATAAAGCTGAGCTCTGGCTTTTTCTCTGTTGCCTTCATTTGTTTTTTTGTGACTCTATTGTCACCTGAATCATAGGTACACAATGAAATCCCTTAGTTTTTGTTTAGCTCTACATGGTCGATTTATGAAGTTATTTGAATACCCTTGAAACGTGATTCTGCTGCTACTTTTGTTTTTGAATTTTGGTGCTTTCATTTGCTTAGTATGCTATCCTTGGCCAATTTTTTATTGTTTTTCTTTCTTTCATTTTTTATATCTGTTTTGAGCTTCAATGTTTTATTTTGTCTTTGGCTCTTTAATAGAAATCAGTCATTGGTTGTGTTTGTGTTTGTGTTTGTGTTAGAATCTGTATTTTAATTTAATGGATTGTAGCTACTGTTGAGAGAGGCATCTATATAATAAACTCTAGATCTGGATTATAGTAATATTTTGTTCTCTTTCTTAGTTGGATGTTTGTTAGTCTACAGGGATGATGGGAAAGGATTGTGTACCACCGTTGGCCATTTTTAAACTATAATGGCAATTTTCTTTTTGATGTAATAGGTATAACTAACAAAGCATGAATCACTTACTATTATTATAGTTAAAGTTTTGCAATGACATTGAGTAGTCGTGCATATTTGCCATTGCGTGTGTGGGGTTGTATTCATTAATTTCACAATGCAAAGCTTGCAGAAGCATAACAATTCCATGTATAAAAAAAAATTAACGATTGAAGCATATGGTCTCCATTATGTGAAATCCATCGTTATCTTTTAAGTAGCAATTTGCATATTTTTGTCCCTAATTGAGTTCCGTGATTTTGGCTTCCACGCTTGACGTAGGAAAATAAACAACTTACACATATTTGTAGTTTACTTTCGACGCGATTAATAACAGATTATTGTGGCCATGGGTACGGCTCTCGTAGCATGGTTATGATACGTAAATCTCAATTGAGGTGTGCCATGCCAAATAAAATCTCAAAACCCATGGCCCTCATCTAATTAATTTTAACCCTTTAGAAATCGAGGTGTGCCATTTAGTTAAATTTTTCATGGCCCTCGCAAACTTGAAAGTGCGTAGTTGCTTTAGGCGCGTAATTTAAATTAATTTACTTAAACTCGGGTGTGCATTTCATGTGACCCAAATCCAAATCTCAACAACGTTAAATAAAATGTGTCTCGGACTGCGGGTGCATTTCATGTGGCGTGGTCCAAAGACGCATTTTAGATGACGTTGAAATCTTCTTAAAATTAATTAAAAGCGGTTAATTGTTTAAAATATACCATAGGCTAAAACATGTATTAAAATCATATAATATGACAATTGTGATAGTTTAAGCAACCGTGCTAGAACCACGGAATCCGGGGGTGCCTAACACCTTCCCTCGGGTTAATCCTTACTTAGAATTTCTGGTTCACAGACTTCACAAGGAAAGTCGAATCTTCCTCGATTTGGGATTTAAAAATAAATCGGTGACTTGGGACACCAGAAAACAAACCATCCCAAGTGGCGACTCTGAATTTTAATAAATAATTCCATTTCGAATAATGTCACTTAAAGTGGAAAAACTCCCATGTACTACCTTCGGGTGTGTAAAAAGGAGGTGTGACAGCTCTGGCGACTCTGCTGGGGATCGAACCCAGAATCTCTGATTCAGGGTTCAAGAATTCGCGCTTAGAATAATTGTTATAGTTAGCTTTATCCATTATCTGATTTTGTTACATGATTTAGGCCTAATATGCTAATTGATTGCTTTTACCGCTTTGATATTTCGTGAACTGTATATAAACTGTTGCGAAATCTCTCTTCTCTCTGAGTTTTCTAAATCATGAAGAAGTGTGCACTTCGTGTGACTTATTTTCTGTTAGAGACATATTCCAAATTTAGAACGAGGTTCGGACAAGTTGCAAAGCCGGTGAAGCTTCTGTATTCCCGGTACGTAGCCCCCCCCCTCCCGGCTCGAGTTGTCCGCTCGGGTAAGCCAGGTCTAGAACAAATAAACCCAGGTTTTTAAACCTAGTATAACAATACCTCATGCCGGATCCCTAGTAGGAACGTTTGTTTGCATCATGTGCATTTTGACTTTGGAGACTCAACACAGGGGTTGGGTCTGTCTAGGACAGGTGCACCCAAAATAAAAAGACCATCCTGATGCATCTTACTTGCTACTTGTGCATTTATTTGCTTCGGATTTGCATGTTGACTGGCTTTTGAATAAAAGGGAGAGAATTTGGAAAAGAAAATAGCAATGTGAGGTAATTACCTGCGGTGAAAACCAATGTCCCTAAAAGTATACTGAAACTCTGCCGAAATTTTGAAAAAGGAGGGGAATTTTGTGAATTTTAAAGAAAAATAGGAAAAAATATCTTTGTGTTTTTGGGATAAGAAAAAAGAAGTTGGATTTATTTTCTTAAAAAAAATTCCCGAACTACGTCAGTTTGATTCTCACAGGGTATGAGATACGTAGGCAACCCCCATCGGGCCCAACTTCCTTTTTGCAAAAATAACACAAAAGAACAAAAAATTTACTTTTATTTGAAAATAATTAGGGTGATGTCATTCTTGTCAAAAATAGCCAAATGTCCCTAAAAGGGCGCCGGAAGTCTGTTTTTGCAAGAACAACCACTTTTAGTCACTTTTAAAGGTTTTGGCTGGTTAACTGACACAGCCTTAAAATCTTCATTTTCGAAGTGCTGAAAGGCCGTATTGGCAAAGCCGGATATTTGTGTGAAAATTTTGGGGAAAAAAATATGGTTATTTTTCTTGAGTCAAAAACGAGTCATAGTTTCCTTTTAATTAAAATCACCTTAATAAATGTGCAGGATGAGCACAATTCAAAATGAACCTTTCTCAGTCCGTGAAGAGATCCCTTTAGAGCTACATATATGGTGGCATGATTTGGGGGAAGATAACATAAAGGCTGTGACAAAAGCATTGGGCGGTCTTATCGGGCTCTTGAAGGTTAAGCCAAAAAAAGACATGATTAAGGCCTTGATACCATTCTGGGACCCAGCGCATAATGTATTTCACTTCGCTGATTTCGAGTTAACTCCTACACTGGAAGAGATAGCAGGCTATGTCGGTTTTGAAGGGAATCTTAGAAGTCAATACCTGGTGGCACCAATAACAGTAACCCCTCATAAATTTTTGTACTTGTTAAGCATCAGTCGTGACATCCGAGACGGAAATTTGGCCAAAGGATTCTGTACCTTCTACTTTCTGTATCGACGTTATGGGAATCCCCGTGGCTTTGAAACGCCAGATATCGGTCTTACTCACGCGGGAAACCAAAACAAGTGGGAAACTCGGAGAGGATTAGCTTTCATAGAGGCGTTCCTGGGTATTTTGGTTTGTCCTAGAAAAGACGGAAACATAGAGGTGGGACTTGTAGGGATAGCCGACTTTATGATGAAAAAGGCAAATGGGACTATAGTGCCGTTGATCTTGGCGGAAATTTACCGAGCACTGACCCATTGTCGAAAAGGAGGGAAGTTCTTTCAAGGGTGCAATATGTTGTTACAACTATGGATGGAGGAACACCTTTGCCACCGTTCCGGATACTTGAATTGTGGTATGACTGACCTTGAATGCATCGAAAAACATGAAAAGTGGGTAGAGGGTTATGAGTTCCCGGATGGTACAGAAGCATGGCATGTTCATCTGAGATCTCTGACTGCAAACAAGATCGAATGGTCGATCGGGTGGCTCTCGATCAGTGAAGTAATCTATATGTCGGCTGAGGCATGTTTTTTGCTGTTGATGGGTCTTCGAAGTATTCAGCCTTATGCTCCGCACAGAGTCCTACGTTAGTTAGGCCGATACCAGACCATACCACACGATGAAGATTTGAGTCGGCAGGTCATTGAGTTAGAGCCAAAAGCTGTCTTCCCAGAAGAAAGAGTGCGTCGGATTTGGCATCAGTGCATATTCTTAGGGCCTAATACTCAAGTACGAGATCTATCCAGAGGCGAGGTAGAGCCTAGTTATACTATTTGGTATGGTAAAAGGTCCTGGGTTTAACATGAGCCCGAAAGGCCTACAAAAAGACCACATGTCCAACAGTTCACTGACGGAGCACAAGTGCCATGGGACTGGTTGGCCAAAGAAAACGAGTATAGGGCTACCATAAGCAAATTAGAAAAACAAGTTAGGGACCTTCAGTTTGAAAATAGCTTGCAAGCCGCGGCGGACAAAGGGGAAAAGAAAAAGCTAGTCATAGAAAATGAGGCCCTTCGAGCCCAGATTCAGAAAATGAAAATAGCGGCAGAAAACCCAGCCCGAGGTGCCAAAGATGACAAAACTCATAGCTAACTTAAGGCAGAAAGTGAGTGACTATAGTTTTGATTTGAACAAATTAGAAAATGAACTAGCCAAGGCTCGAAAATAGTTGGCTAAAAATACAGATGAACGACCACACCTGGTTAAGAAGTTGAAAGAAAAGTATGACGATGAGGTCGCGAGATTAAAGAAAAGGGTTATCGCCACGAAAAACAAAATGATCAAACAGGCTAAAGACTTCAAAGTTGAAAGAGAGCATTGTTGTACAGCATTGGCACAATTAGAAATAGATTTGCAACAACTTCAGGAGTAGAATCAAGTGGCCGAGCAAACTTTGGAGGCCAGGGCCCAGCAGATTGGGCGTTTGTTACAAGAAAAAGGTGTCATAAGAGAGAGAATTAGAAACATCGCTGATTACATCGTTATGAAGTGCCAAATCTGTGAGGATATGACTTGCACTACCTTCTTTGCGGCAGTGATGACATTCGTTAAGCAGATAATGAGTGACTTGGACCGACTTCAAAGGTATCTTGCATATAGGCCCGCGGCGAGACCGAGTGATGTCCCGCGGGCACCAGGAGTATTGATGTATTCATGATTTTTCATTTGAGTCTGTATTTCCTTTTTCATTGGAGTCTGTCAGTTGTGTTGAGTCTGTATTTTCTTTCTGCTGGAGTCTGTCATTTGTTGTCAAGTCTGCATCTTCTTCTGTCGGAGTATGATAGTTTATTTTTGGAGTCTGTATTTCATCTCTTCATCAGCGTCTGTTAGTTTCTCTTAGAGTCTGTTAGTGTTGAGTCTTTGTAATCAAAGCATTTGTTTTTCATGAAATTGAAAATCCCAAAAATTGTTTTATTGTTTACTTCGCACTTATCTTTCCGAACTACGCTCGGTCTGATTCATGCGGGGTCATGATACGTAGGCAATCTCCACAGGATTCGACCATAACCAAATGGAAAAAAATAAGAAGAGAGGGAAAAAAACAAGAGAAAAAAAATAATAAGAGAAAAACAATGGCAAAATAAGAGGGAAATGAGAAGATAAAAACAAAGAAAAGCAAAGGCTAGAATGGAAAAAGAGAAGAAAGAGAAAGAAGTTGCAAATGGAAAAGTCGGGATGACGCAAGCAGCCGATCAAATGCATAATAGAAACGGTTAACTGCTTAGGTGCATTCATTCCCCAAATGTGTGATTACTAATTTATTAAAGCCCTAACCACTAACGAGGTTGTTGTTGATGTATTGAGTCCAGGCAGGTGGTTAGTTGATTGGCATTCTGGCAACTCACTCATACAACACCCGATCAAAAGGCATGTTGAATATGGCCAACCAAGAACCGGAGACAAGTATTGTTGACCCGTCAAAAGAGGTGGAAGAACTGGATGTTAATGTAATGAAGGAAAAGATGTATAAGTTAAAGCAGCAGATGGCTGAAATGTACCAAGCCTGGGCCAAGGGGCATCCACCACCGGCTTATCCCGCCAACCCGCCTATATCCCACCATTGTCCCAACCTTAGGAGCCTCCCACTGTGAACTCATCTCCAGCCTTTCCCCTCTACCAACAATTCTATGGCGCCACTTCCCATACTTCTTAAGCTCTACCACCCAAACAAGTCCCATACCCTCCCCCGCCAATCACACTTGTTTTTGTGGCACCTCCACCTGCTACATTACACCGATCTTCCAGTGAACCTCTGCTCCAAACTCATGACAACCAGTACTGTCCCCTTGAACCCACCTTCAAAGCTCCAGAACCATATTCTTACACCCCTCATCTTGATCTCCCAGCAGAGACCGAGAAGCCACCCAAAAATCCCGAGCATGAAGAGATGATCAGAAAGGTCAAAAGCTTAGAACAATCGTTCAGAGATATGAGGGGGCTGGGAGGTCAAGTAAGTGTGGCCTATAAAGATTTATGTCTGTTCCCAGATGTTCAGTTACCGGCAGGGTTCAAAATGCCCAAGTTTGATTTGTATGACGGGCATGGTGACCCAGTAGCACACTTAAGAGGATTTTGTAGCAAGATGAGAGGAGCAGGCTAAAGAGATGAATTGCTGATGGCATATTTCAGCCAAAGTTTGAGTGGATCGGCATTAGAATGGTATACCAGACAAGATCACAGCAGGTGGTACACATGGGACGATTTGGCCCAAGCTTTTGCCTGCTATTTTCAGTACAATCTCGAAATTATCCCAGACCGTCTGTCATTAACAAAGATTGAGAAGAAGCCCGGTGAGAGCTTCAGGGAATATGGATTCCGGTAGAGAGAGCAAGCAGCGAGGGTTGACCCTCCGATGAAAGAAAGTGAGATGGTTGATTATTTCTTGCAGGCCTTGGAACCCACTTATTTTGGTCACTTGGTGTCAGCAGTGGGCAAGTCCTTTAATGAAGTTGTAAAAATGGGAGGCATGGTTGAGGAGGGACTCAAATCCAACAAGATCATGAGTTATTCAGCAATCAAAGCGACCACCCAGGCCATTCAAAATGGTACTGGAGGTGTACTTGGGAAGAAGAAGAAAGAGGATGTTTCTACAATTGAGTCGGGAGCTTGGGTTGGATCCAGGAATCTTCCACGTTTCTACAACCCGCCTCGACCCTACCACCAAACTTACCACCACACTCCATATAGTCCACCACAACACTACTACTCACCGCCCGATCCCCATTTTTCCGTCCATCACGCACAAACCTATACCCAACCTCCCGCTCACGCACAATGGCGTGCGCCGGCTCCACAAAGTCCATACTTAGCTCCACAAAATGCCCATCCACCCCCAAGAGCCTACATAAATCCCCCTGGAATAGGTTTTCGGCCAAATCAAGCCTTTAAGAATGAGAGGTTGCAGAAACAGACGACCTTCACTCCTCTAGGAGAATCATATGCTAGCCTATTCCACAGATTGAGACAGTTGGGTATGTTGAATCCGATCGAGGCTAAACTGCCAAATCCCCCTCCCAAAAATCTTGACCGCTCGGTGAGTTGTGAGTATTGTTCAGGGTCCCCGGGTCATGACACCGAGAAATGCTGGAAATTGAAAACAGTTATTCAAGAGCTCATCGATATTAATCAGATTGAAGTCCAAGCCTCGAAAGCACCCAACATCAACCAGAACCCGTTGTCGGCCCATCATAAGACTAATATGATTGAGATAGTGCATAAGGAAGGGGAGCCTAAGAAGCCTTCGCAAACTGTCATGATGATTCGGGCTAGTGAAGCCAAGCCGTTTGAAAAGTCAACAAATGAGAAGTCTGTGATCAAGTTGAACGGGACAAATAATGAACCATCTGCGGAGGTCAAGAAGGGGTCCTCAAGTGACGTTGCAGGAAAACATGAAAGAACAAAAGTGGTTGTGCCAGGAGTGACGAACAAGCATGTGGTAATTGTGAAGGGCGCCTGCACAGATCCTGTCGTTATCAAACAGGTAACTCAATTACCAATTGTCAACAACAAGGCAGTCCCATGAAATTATGAACGAGTGACAGTGACTTACAAGGGGAAAGAGGTTAAAGAAGAAGTGTGTGAGACCCATGGTTTGACTCGATCGGGGAGATGCTTTGCCCCCGAAGAGTTGAGAAAAGCTAAGACCTCAAAAGATAACCCAGTGTTGGTGAAGAAAGCGGTGACCGAGGAAGAAGCAGAAGAATTTCTGAGAAAGATGAAAGTACAGGACTATTCCATCGTGGAGCAGTTAAGGAAGACACCGGCTCAGATCTCGCTCTTATCATTATTGATCCATTTAGACGAGCACCGTCGGGCTTTAATGAAGATCTTGAACGAAGCCCACGTTCCTGACAAAATCTCAGTAAACCACTTGGAAAAGATAACTAACAAGATATTTGAGGTAAATAGAGTCACTTTTTCTGATGATGAGTTGCCCGTGGAGGGTACCGAGCACAATAGAGCCCTCTATCTGACGGTGAAATATGAAGATTCTGTGGTTACTCAGGTACTGGTTGACAATGGTTCCAGTGCAAATATTTTCCCTCTTTCCAATCTAAACAAGTTGAAGGAGGATGATGAAAGAATTCACAAGAATAGTATCTGCGTTCGGGGATTCGACGGTGGAGGGAAAGATTTAGTCGGGGACATAGTGCTCGAGCTTACAATAGGGCCAGTTGAATTTACTATGGAATTCCAGGTGCTCGATGTGGTTGTTTCTTACAATTTGTTATTAGGTCGACCCTGGATTCATGCTGCCAAAGCGGTCCCGTCCACTCGACATCAAATGGTTAAGTTTGAATGGGATAGACATGAAATTGTTGTGCATGGCAAAGATAATTTGTGTGTTCTCAGTGATGCCACTGTTCCGTTCATAGAGTTTGAAGACGACAAGGGGCTATGGGTTTATCAGGTTTTTGACACGGTATCGGTAGAGAAAATTCCTGAAGGGAAGTGCGTGCCAATTCAAAGGGTAACTGCTGCATCAGTCATGGTAGCCGTTAAAATGTTGAAAAATGGTTTTGTGCCGGGCAAGGGTTTGGGGGCATCTCTGCAAGGTATCGTACAGCCGGTTTCTCTCCCTAAGAACTTGGATACATTTGGTCTGGGGTTCAAGCCCACAGTCGTAGATGTGGAAGAGCCAGAAAAATGAAATAGAGAGCATGGGCCCTTCCAAAGCCAGTCCTGCGTCTTTCCCGATCATTTGTCAAGCTTGGTACCCGAAAGCGCTCAGTAAATATGGTCCCCAGTTCGGTGGTTGATGTGGATGGAGATTTGATGGAAAGGTTCGAGAGAATATTCGCCGATATAAACGTGTTGGAAGCTGGAGAGGGTTCTAGCAAGGCGGATGTGCAATTTGTTGGGCCCAGTGCAAAGATTAACAATTGGAAGCTACTCCTCTCCCCACCAGGAGGGAGTTTTGATAGTTTGCTTTGATTTTCTTTCAATTTATCTAGATTATTCCACGGTTGTAATTCATATTCTATGTTTCGTCCGTTTGGATGTATAAACTCCGTTATCTTTAATTTCAATGAAATGTAATTTCTCTTTTCCTCTCTTCTTGATAGTTTTATTTTTGTTTTCCTCTCTTCTTTGTACAGTTATTTTTATGCTGACTTCAATAATATGACATGCATGCGGAATCTCCGGCCCAGTCTTAAAAGCCAACCTAATTCTGAAATAGTAATTCAAAAAGTAGAGTGTGATGTTGAATCGGAATATGACGAGGATGAAGCCATTGAAGAGATTAGTAAAGAATTAAGCCATTTTGAAGAAAAACCCAAGCCTAACCTGAGTGATACAGAAGCAATCAATTTGGGGGACCAAGATAATGTCCGGGAAACTAAAATAAGTGTCCATCTTGAACCACAACTCAGAGAGTAGATAATTAAAACACTGTTCGAGTATAAAGATGTTTTTGCATGGTCCTATGATGACATGCCAGGTCTAAGCACTAGCTTGGTGGTTTTCAAACTGCCCACTGATCCGGCATTCCCCCTGTCAAGCAGAAGTTGAGGAAATTTAAAACTGATATAACTGTGAAAATTAAGGAAGAGGTCACCAAACAGTTTGAGGCCAAGGTTATTCGGGTCACTTGGTATCCCACTTGGTTAGCCAATGTAGTGCATGTGCCGAAGAAGGATGGCAAGACCAGGGTGTGTGTTGATTATCGAGACCTCAACAAGGCGAGTCCCAAGGATAACTTCCCACTGTCGAACATCCATATATTGATCGATAATTGTGCCAAACATGAGATTGGTTCTTTTGTGGATTGTTATGCGGTCTACCACCATATCTTAATGGATGAAGAAGACGCAGAAAAGACAGCATTCATCACTCCCTCGGGAGCGTACTGTTATCGGGTCATGCCATTTGGTTTGAAAAATGTTGGGGCAACCTACATGAGGGCAATGATGACCATATTCCACGACATGATACACAAGGAGATCGAGGTTTATGTGGATGATGTGATTGTAAAGTCTAGAAAGCAGTCTGACCATGTCGGAGATCTGAGAAAATTCTTCCAAAGGCTTCGCAGGTACAAACTCAAGCTCAATCCTGCCAAATGCGTGTTCAGTGTTCCATCTAGAAAGTTGTTGGGATTCATAGTCAGCCGGCGAGGTATTGAATTAGACCCGTCAAAAATCAAATCCATCCAGGAATTGCCCCCTCCAAAGAACAAGACTGAGGTGATGAGTCTGTTGGGAAGATTGAATTACATCAGCCGGTTTATTGCTCAGCTCACGACAACTTGTGAGCCTATCTTCAAATTGTTAAAGAAAGATGTTGCAGTCAAGTGGACAGATGAATGTCAGGAAGCATTTGATAAGATAAAGGGATACTTGTCAAACCCACCTGTGTTGGTCCCGCCAGAACCAGAGAGACCTTTGATTCTGTATTTGACAGTCTTGGATAATTCATTTGGATGTGTGTTGGGACAACATGACATCACTGGCAGGAAGGAGCAGGCCATATATTATCTCAGCAAGAAGTTCACATCTTACGAGGTTAAGTACACTCAGCTTGAGAGGACGTGTTGCGCCCTAACTTGGGTAGCCCAGAAGCTGAAACACTATTTGTCATCTTATACTACTTACCTCATCTCTCGCTTGGATTCGTTAAAGTATATCTTCCAGAAGCCTATGCCCACGAGAAGGCTCGCAAAGTGGAAGATCTTGCTCACAGAATTTGACATTTTCTATGTGGCTAGGACCGCAATGAAAGCACAAGCATTGGCCGACCATTTGGCTGAGAATCCTGTGGATGAAAAATACGAACCTTTGAAGACTTACTTCCCTGATGAAGAGGTAATGCATATTGATGAGTTGGAACAAATTGAAAGGACAGGATGGAAGCTTTTCTTTGATGGTGCTACTAACAGAAAGGTGTTGGAATAGGAGCGGTACTTGTTTCTGAAACAGGGCATCATTACCTTGTTATAGCACAGCTTCGGTTCTACTATACTAACAACATGGCGGAATACGAGGCATGCATTTTGGGTTTGAGGATGGTTGTGGATATGGGTGTCCGGGAAGTCTTGGTCTTGGGTGACTCGGACCTTCTGGTACACCAGATTCAGGGAGAATGGGAAACACGGGATTTAAAACTCATACCGTACCGGCAATGCTTGTATGATCTTTGTCAATGGTTTCAATCAATAGAGTTCAGGCATATTCCGAGGATCCACAATATGGTCGCCGATGTTTTGGCTACTCTGGCGTCAATGTTACATCATCTAGATAAGGCTTATGTAGACCCGTTGCATATTCAGGTCCGCGATCAGCATGTTTATTATAACATGGTGGAAGAAGAACTCGATGGTGAACCTTGGTTTCACGATATCAAGGAATACATCCGAAGGGGAGTATATCCGGTACAAGCTACAGGTGATCAAAAGAGAATAATTCGTTGCTTGGCAAGTGGATGTTTCTTCAGTGGAGGAGTTTTGTACAAAAGAACTCCAGATCGTGGGTTATTAAGATGTGTAGATGCCAGACAGGCCGCGATAATCATGACTGAAGTACATTCTGGAGTCTGTGGACCGCACATGAGTGGGTATGTGCTGGCAAAGAAAATTCTCCGAGCAGGTTATTATTGGCTCACTATGGAGCGAGATTGTATCCGTTTCGTGCGTAAATGTCATCAGCGCCAAGTGCATAGAGATTTGATTCATTCTCCACCATCTAAATTACATACAATGTCTGCACCATGGCCTTTTGTTGCTTGGGGAATGGATGTCATTGGACCAATCGAGCCAGCAGCGTCCAACGGGCACAGGTTTATTCTGGTGGCCATCGATTATTTCACCAAGTGGGTAGAGGCTAAAACATTCAAGTCTGTAACCAAGAAGGCGGTGGTTGATTTTGTGCATTCAAATATCATTTGCCGGTTCGGGATACCAAAGGTGATCATTGTCACACCTCCTTTTTTACTACACCCCCGGGGGGCTATGAAGGATTTTTTCCAATTAAAGGACAATCAAAACGGGATCATATTATTAAAAGATTCGGAGTCACCACTTGGGAGATTTATGGTGTCTCAAGTCACCGGTTTAAAATCCCGAATCGAGGAAAGGTTGACTCTGTATTACAGTCCGCGAAGTAGAAATCCGAGTAAAGAATTCTGTTAACCCGGAAGAAGGTGTTAGGCATTCCCGAGTTCTGTGGTTCTAGCACGGTCGCTCAACTGTTATAATTGGCTCAATTATCTAATTTTAGAAAACTTTTAAACCTATGTACATTTTTAACTTTAAAGCCGCTTTAATTTATTTTAGGAAGATTGCAACGTCATTTAAAATATGTCTTGAACCACGTCACATAAATATAGCCGTAGTCCGCAACACATTTTATATAACATTGTTGAGATTTGGATTTGGGTCACATAAATGCGCATCCGAGTTTACGAAGGTAAATTATTAAAATAACGCGCTTAAAGCAACTAGCGTTTTAACTTTGCGAGGGCCATGGAAAATTCGCTAAATGACATGCCTCGAATTCTAAGGACTAGAATACTAACTAAGCGAGGGTCATGCATTTTAAGATTTTATTTTGGCATGGCACCTCAATTCCAATTCTAAAAGGGAATTCGAACAAAGTTTAGAGGGCCATAAATTATTTTTATGTCTAATATGGCACACCTCCAATTTAATTTTAAAAGAGTCAACATTGATTAAGGAAAAAGCCTCGAGGACTTCAAAGGGCCTTTTATGCCAAAGTTAAACTTACATTGCAGCCTAAGTGATTAAATGTCCGCTTCCTTTTCAAATCTGGGCCCAAGGGAGCCCAATAACTCATTGCAAGTGTTATGAAAATACTGGTTTTAAATGACTTGAACTAGGCCCCAAAAGAGGGCCCGATTCGGAAACATGGCGCAATAGCAAAGCAGGGACTCAGGATCGAGTTTCTGCAGCAACACGACCATCACACAGACAAGGAATTAAATGATTCCAAATCGATGCTTTCAACATTAAAAGTTACAGGAAAGGCACACTGTCATGCTAATTCAAATTCGGGCAGCAGGCTATTACACATTGCACAGACTATTTCATCATTTAGTCCATACATTCGAATTTTCAACAAAGAGAGCAATTCTTAAAAGGACTTTATACATATGCTAAGTTCTGGTTTCACATTAGCACACTTAAATAACCTCATGGTTTCAATTTGTTAAAATAAATATAAGAAGAACTAGACTAGGCCGGGACACTCCCAGCACAAAACCAAAATTGACGTCTCTTTGAAATTCCTCATTGAAACAGAATACTTACACGAACCAAAGAGAAATGTTGGACAACAAACTCCTGAAATTACTGTACTTCAAACCATAAGAAAGCAGGTTTTGAAAACTCAATGGAAAAACAGGATATGAACCAATTGTATTGGACCCAAAGGTTCGAATTAATGCCTTTGAACCATGGTCAAGCCTAATAGCTTCAATTAATCAACTGAAAACCCCACTCCCTAATTAAATAACACACTTAAAAGTCCAAACAGTCCTGAATCATTACATTCAAGCCAGTTCAAATCCAAATCATAAAACGAAATACAATATTAACGATATAAAACGACTTCACGTGATGACTACACCAGAGAACACATGAAGAAATTATAGGGAAATCCAATAAGCATTTGACAAAGAAACATATAGCCACTTCAACTTGGTCGCATGACCTTCAGCTTTACATTTCATACACGATTCAGGGGTCAATACATACCTGGAATTGAAGAAAGGAATAAGAGAACAAAGGTTAATCAACAGCAGCAATAGAGTCAGCCCAGAAACAACAAAGAAGAGATATCAAATGTCATTTGAACTAATTTTGAAACTCCAGATTTGATTAGGACTCCAAACATAAAACTTAACCCAGAATTAGTTTGCAAGAACACATCCAAACTCAGACCGTTCTAAGCCTCAGAAAATGCTTCAGGACTCGAAAACTTCAGAAATCAAAGAAGAAAGGAAAAAGTCCAATGGAATAGTGAAAACTTTAGCCATTTTTCTTTTTCTGGATTTTTTCTCCTCTTCCGGTCCCCCCTCCTCTTGAGCCTCAAGTAACAATGCCTTTATAGGCAAGTTACTAGGGCAGCAAATATCAGCTATGTTTTTTTAGACCTTTCTTAGTTTTCCTTTTTGCTACTTAGTCCCTCAATTACTGACTTGCTTGCCAAGCAAGTCTCTTTTGCAGCTTCTAAGAAGTTTCCTTATCAGTTACTTGATAGATTCCCCAAGTACATTACCCAAAACACCCTTAGTTACCCCTAAAATTTACTCTTAAGTCTCAGATGGGTTATGGGTCAAATTGACCCTGGGCTGACCCATTAGACGGAACCCCATTTTCTCTGGTCTTTGATTCAATCAACAATCAAATCCAGTCCATTGAAGCCCAAATAAAATTCAAACCCAAAAATGATTAGAGATTTAAAGTGAAACCAGAATAAAGGAAAAAAAGAGATTTAAAATTAATCAGGAAAACCAAAAATGACTTAAATAAAAAGAACAACAATAAACAGAAAGGGTGATGGAAACCTACCGATTCAACCCTGGACTGGACTGACCCTCTCAATTACACCGCAGGATAATGTCAATCATCTGTTCTTTGTCAAGAACAGGCAAATGACATCATTTTGCGATGAAATTGGCCCTAAAACATCATGAGACAGGACCCTCGACCTTGCATGCGTAGTTTCAATTTTAGGCTTTTAGGGCTGAAACCTTTGATTTGATATTCGAACCGCTCCGGAGATGTTTGAAGGAAACTGAGTTAGGATTTGGGAATAGGGGTTTGTGGAGGTCCCGGGGTGAGGATTGGAGCTGGCGCCGCCACCGGAGAAAACAAGGGCGGCGGCTAGGGTTTCGGAGTTTTGAGGGATTCTGGTGGGATTTTAAGGAAGCTGATGGTGGATTCATGATGAGGAAGGGGAGAGGGAGCTTTGGTGTGAGTTTTGTGGTGTTTAGTGGTCGGCCGCCACCGTGGGCGATTTCCGGCGGGCGGCAAGCGGTGGTTTAGGGTGGGGCTAACGGGGGGTTTCTGAGAGAGGAAATGAAAGAGGTGAGACGGGGGGTGCGAGATTCAGACAGTTAAATAATAAACCCCACCCCACTTCCCCACCGTTGTATATGATTAATCTCGACGGTTCTGATTGATTCGAGCCTGGACGGTGTCGTTTGAGGAGGAGGGAAAATTGGACCGGGTTGGACGCGGGTTTGGGCTGGGTAAAGGGTATTTTGGACGGGTTTCTGGTGCAGGGGGTTTGGGCTTGGGGTAAATTTGGCACAGAACTGCATTTGTTCTTATTCCCTTTTCCTTTTCCTTTTCATTTTTTATTTTTTCTTCTAATTTCCTTTAAATTGAGATTAAAAATTAAACATAAAACCTAAATTAATTCCTAATCAAATTATCCTATCGAATTAAGTTAACTAACTCTAAATAATAATTACCACAACTAATTAAATACCAAATTAAAGAAAACCTCCAAAATTCGAGACTAAAATTAAAAATGCAAAAATAAGTTATTTTTGTGATTTTTTCCATTTTTATAAAACAACTAATTTATCAATTAATCCTAAAATGTAAAATTAGATCCTAAATGCAAATGCAGCACAGACAAATGCAAATAATACCAAACAAAAATCTACGAAATTGCAAATACTGAAAGAAATTATTTTGTTTTGAATTTATGGGAGCAATTCATATAGGGCAAAAATCACGTGCTCACAGCTGCCCCTCTTTGCCCGGAAATACGAAGAGTTTTCGTGCAAAGATAAGTGAGCGTATACGAGCGATTTTTGCCCATTTGAATACTCCGTATGAAGCATTTTTGAAAGATTTGATCGCACCCTACTTCTGAGGTTGCCTACATATCCTTGGCTAAAAAGGAATCAGGTCAGTATAGTTCGAGAAGTTTTGGTAGCTGGGACTACCATGAAGCCGTGATTTCACTGTTGCTGCTGTTGCTGCTACTGCTTACTGCATCCCCTTATTACACCATGATAAAATAAAAAGAAGTTGGGCTAGACTATGATCTACGCTTTACAAAATCCTATCTAGATCTTCAAACTTGCTTTTGTGTTTCTTGTTGCCTTGATGATGTTTTTCCTTTCTCCGATTGGACGCTTGATTGCTGAACTTGAATGTATTCCATACTCTCCAGGCGGGCTCCTGATTGCTGAACTTGAAATGTATTCCCTGCTCTCCAGGCGGGCTCTTGACTTAGAATTTGAATTGTACTCCCTTATTCTCCAGGCGGGTTCCTGACTTCAATTTGAAACGTAATCCCTGCTCTCTAGGCGGGCTCCTGACATCAACTTGAAACGTATTCCCTGCTCTCCAAGCGGGCTCCTGACTTCAACTTGAAATGTATTCCCTGCTCTCCAGGCGAGCTCCTGAGTTCAAAATAGACAAAATAGAGGATTTGAAGGTTAAACTTAAATTGTACTCCCTTGTTCTCCAGGCGGGCTCCTGACTTCAACTTGAAACGTGTTCTCTGCTCTCCAGGCGGGCTCCTGATTGCTAAACTTGAATGTATTCCCTGCTCTCCAGGCAGGCTCCTGACTGCTAAACTTGAATGTATTCCTTGCTCTCCAGGCGGGCTCCTGACTTCAGCAAAATAGACAAAAACAAAGAAAATTTGCTGCCCCAATTTGGGTATGTGGGCCCATGTGTAAGTGTAAAACGAATCACATTGCCGAATATCAAAGAATTTTGAAAACCAAAACTTGAATTTTACTCCCTTGTTCTCCAAGCGGGCTCCTGACTGCTAAACTTGAAAGTATTCCCTGCTTTCCAGGCGGGCTCCTGACTTCAGCTTGAAAGTATTCCCTGCTCTTCAGGGGGCTCCTAACTTCAACTTGAAAGTATTCCCTTCTCTCCAGGCGGGCTCCTGATTGCTAAACTTGAATGTATTCCCTGCTCTCCAGGCGGGCTCCTGACTTCAACTTGAAACGTATTCCATGCTCTCCAGGCGGACTCCTGATTGCTAAACTTGAATGTATTCCCTGCTCTCCAGGCGGGCTCCTGACTTCAACTTGAAACATATTCCCTGCTCTCCAGGCGGGCTCCTGATTGCTAAACTTGAATGTATTCCCTGCTCTCCAGGCGGGCTCCTGACTTCAATGAAATAGATAAAACAAAGAAAAATTTCTGCCCCAGTTTGGAGGTTGGGCACAGATGTGAGTGTTAAACTGAATCATATTACCAAATATTACTAAGAATTCGAAAGCTAGGTCCCATTATCCAGGGGGTCCTGACAATTCTTACCTAAACGACAATTTTAAATCTAAGTTATATCTTCTAAAGGTGTGGCTTCCGCTAAATCTTGTTATCTAAGAGGGTCTTAAAGCTACATCCTATTATCCAGGAGGGTCCTGAAACTCAAAATCAAATCTTGTCCTAAAAATTGACACTTTTACGACTAAATTATATTACCCTATAGCAGAGCTTATGATACATCTTGTGATCTAATGGAAATCTTAAAACTAAATCACATTACTCAGGAGGGTCCTGGAAACTTCTAATTGAATCCTATCTCAAACATGCAAACTCATAAGCTAACTTATATTCCTTTTGGGGTACATTTATGCTAGATTATGTTATTTCTGAACTTTAAACTAGGTCCCATTTTTTAGGAGGGTCCTAAAAATCAAAAATCAAACCTATTTGGTGACCGCCTTTCTCCGCGGAGGGTTTATTCAAAACAACCGAAATTTCCTGCCCCTGTTTTAATCAAAGAAAAATTTTGTCAGTTTAAAATGTGGAGGTTAGTTGATGGCATTCTTTGCTGAAGGTCTCTCTTCCGCACTGACCCTGGTCCACTTGATTTTCCGATAGACTTTCAAAACCCCATGACTTTGGATGACCCGAGTGTTCTATACCCACACCATTGTTTCACACCTCTGACTCTTTTAACTGAAACTCTGCATCTCCCATGAAATTACTAAATCATTTTGCTGATGGAACTTCCCCCACTTTACATCATGTCATCTTTGGTATGCTCTGGCCGCACTGTGATTTGCCATTTTGAAGCTGGTAGTGAGCTTTGAAATTCCTTCTTATTTGCTTTAGAGAAATAAACCCAAAGAAATGAAATGCAATGACTTTCAGAGTTAAGGATAAGGAAGTCCAAAACTGGAAGACTATCTGAAGAGAAAAAGAAAAGAGACTTATCTGAGTGGAACAGCTGACACCAATGATCATGACATGCAAATTGGATTAATCGGCTCAATCTGTCCAACCAATCTACTTTCAGTTGCCATACTTTGTAGCCCCAGAATTTCCATAACCTGATTTCTTCACCTCAAATCCCGACCTTGTTCATCCTGCGGTGCCTTGAAAGGTTTTCACCAGCAGACCTCTCTCATTCCTTCATCTGTCAACTTACTTTGCCTTAAGGTGCTCGTGAGGATTTTTACCAATAAGACTCTCTCATTTTGATTTCTCTCAGCTCTCGTCGCCTTACGGTGCCCGTGAGGGTTTTCACCAATAAGACTCTCTCATTTTGATTTCTCTCAGCTCTCGTCGCCTTACGGTGCCCGTGAGGTTTTTCACCAGTAAGACTCTCTCATTTTTGAGTTCTTTTCCCTGTTTGGACCAAAGCGTTGCCCCTGACATGAATTACCTCTACATGCTTGACTTGGTATTTCCCGAAGACTGATCGGAAGGTCTTTCCTTGTACCATAATGTGGCTTTTGGATGGGTTTAGAAAGGAAGGGTATAAAAAGCTCAAAACCGTTTGATTGGGTTCAAATTTGCAACCTTTGGAATCAGATTTCTGATAACAACCACAACTTCTGCCCCAGTTTCTTGTTTGGGGACTTTTGAATTTTTATTTTGATGGGACCGAACCATGAGGCTGCCTATGTATCCTTAAAAGGAATCAGGTCAAACGTAGTTCATGACATATGAATTACTTTGTTGTTGTGATTTTCTCTTTTCTCTCTTTTTTGCTTTCTTTTTCTCTTTTTGTTTTTTTTTCTTCTTTCTTTTTCTTTTCATTCTTTTCTTTCTTTCTTTTTCATTTTTTCTCTTTTTTTCTTTGATTTTCGTTTTTCTTATCTCCCTTTTTGTTATTTTCTTTTCTCCTTTTCCTTTACTTTTCTTTCATGTTTGTGTTTCTAATCTTTGCTACTGATTCCGAAATAGGGGTATGAAAGAAAACAAATAAGGCTCAAGAGGGGTGATAAGGGATAAAGTGTTTGGATAGCAGAAGAAAATGCCTTCGTCATCTCAATATTCGAGACATGCCAAATACAAACAAGTACAATCAAAGAAAGAAATCATACATAGTATCTCTTGACTGCATCAGAATTGATAGCCATTTCTACACATTTGCCTTCTACATCTGTCAAATACAATGCACCATTGGACAACAATCTAGTCACAACGAACGACCCCTACCAATTTGGGGCGTATTTTCCTTTTGCTTCAACCTGATAAGGAAGAATGTGTTTCAATACTAACTGTCCCACTTCAAACTTCCGTGGGCGCACCTTCTTGTTGTATGCTCTTGTAATTCTCTGTTGATAGAACTGGCCATGACACACTGCTGTCAGTCTCTTTTCATCGATCAAACTCAATTGTTCCAAGCGGGTTTTGACCCACTCTTCATCATCGATCTCTGCCTCCGCGACAATTCGAAGGGATGGAATTTCCACTTCTACGGGTATCACTACTTCGGTGCCATACACCAACAAATAAGGAGTCGCCCCTACTGAAGTACGGACAATAGTGTGATAACCTAGCAATACAAACAATAGCTTTTTATGCCACAGCCTAGAACCTTCCACCATTTTTCGAAGTATCTTCTTTATATTCTTGTTGGCCGCCTCAACTGCTTCGTTTGCCTTAGGGCGGTATGGGGTAGAATTGCGATGTGTAATCTTGAACTGCTGACATACCTCTTCCATCAGATGACTATTGAGATTATCCCCATTGTCGGTAATGATCACCTTCGGTATCCCGAACCGGCAAATGATATTTGAATGCACAAAATCAACTACTGCCTTCTTGGTTACAGACTTGAATGTTTTAGCCTTTACCCACTTGGTGAAATAATCGATGGCCGCCAAAATAAACCTGTGCCCATTGGACGTTGCTGGCTCGATTGGTCCAATGATATCCATTCCCCAAGCAACAAAGGCCATGGTGCAGACATTGTATGTAATTCAGATAGTGAAGAATGAATCAAATCTCCATGCACTTGGCACTGATGACATTTACGCACGAAACTGATACAATCTCGCTCCATAGTGAGCCAATAATAACCTGCCCGGAGAATCTTCTTTGCCAGCACATACCCACTCATATGCGGTCCACAGACTCCAGAATGCACTTCGGTCATGATAGCAGCGGCCTGTCTGGCATCTACCATCTTAATAACCTAAGATCTGGAGTTCTTTTGTACAAAACTCCTCCACTGAAGAAAAATCCACTTGCCAAGCGACGAATTGTTCTCTTTTGATCACTCGTGGCCTGTACCAGATATGCTCCCCTTCAGATCTATTCCTTGATGTCGTGAAACCAAGTCTCCCCATCGAGCTATTCTTCCACCATGTTACAATAAGCATGCTGATCACGGACCTGAATATGCAACGGGTCAACATAAGCCTTTAACCGGATGATGTTACATCGATGCCAGGGTAGCCAAAGCATCAACGACCTCAGTGTGGATCCCCAGAATATGCCTGAACTCTATTGATTGGAACCGTTGACAAAGATCATGCAAACATTGCCGGTATGGTATGAGTTTTAAATCCCGTGTTTCCCATTCTCCCTGAATCTGGTGTACCAGAAGGTCTGAGTCACCCAAGACCAAGACTTCCTGGACACCCATGTCCACAACCATCCTCAAACCCAAAATTCATGCCTCGTATTCCGCCATGTTGTTAGTACAGTAGAACCGAAGTTGTGCCGTAACAGGGTAACGATGCCCTGTTTCAGAAACAAGTACCGCTCCTATTCCAACGCCTTTCATGTTAGCAGCACCATCAAAGAAAAGCTTCCATCCTGGCCTTTCAATCTGTTCCGACTCATCAATGTACATTACCTCTTCATCAGGGAAGTAAGTCTTCAAAGGTTCGTATTCTTCATCCACGGGATTCTCAGCCAAATGGTCGGCCGCTTGTGCTTTCATTGCGGTCCTGGTCACATAGATAATGTCAAGTTCTGTGAGCAAGATCTGCCACTTTGCGAGCCTTCCTGTGGGAATAGGCTTCTGGAAGATATACTTCAACGGATCCAAGCGAGAGATGAGGTAAGTAGTATAAGAGGACAAATAATGTTTCAGCTTCTGGTCTACCCAAGTTAGGGCACAACACGTCCTCTCAAGCTGAGTGTACTTAACCTCGTAAGATGTGAACTTTTTGCTGAGATAATATATGACTTGCTCCTTCCTACCAGTGATGTCATGTTGTCCCAACACACATCCAAATGAATTGTCTAAGACTGTCAAATACAGAATCAAAGGTCTCTCTGGTTCTGGCGGGACCAACACAGGTGGGTTTGACAAGTACCCCTTTATCTTATCAAATGCTTCCTGACATTCATATGTCCACTTGACTGCAGCATCTTTCTTTAACAATTTGAAGATAGGCTCACAAGTTGTTGTGAGCTGAGTAATAAACCGGCTAATGTAATTCAATCTTCCCAACAAGCTCATCACCTCAGTCTTGTTCTTCAGAGGTGGCAATTCCTGGATGGCTTTGATTTTTGACAGGTCTAATTCAATACCTCGTCGGCTGACTATGAATCCCAACAACTTTCCAGACGGAACACCGAACGTGCATTTTGCAGGATGGAGCTTGAGATTGTACCTGCGAAGCCTTTGGAAGAACTTTCTCAGATCTCTAACATGGTCGGACTGCTTTCTAGACTTTTACATAAACCTCGATCTCCCTGTGTATCATGTCGTGGAATATGGTCGCCATTGCCCTCATGTAGGTTGCCCCAGCATTTTTCAAACCAAATGGCATGACCCTATAACAGTACGTTCCCATGGCGTGATGAATATTGTCTTTTCTGCGTCTTCTTCATCCATTAAGATCTGGTGATAGCCCGCATAACAATCCACAAAAGAACCAATCTCATGTTTGGCATAATTATCGATCAATATATGGATGTTCGGCAGTGGGAAGTTATCCTTGAGATTCGCCTTGCTGAGTTCTCGATAATCAACACACACCCTGGTCTTGCCATCCTTCTTCGGCACAGGCACTACATTGGCTAACCAAGTGGGATACCGAGTGACCCGATGACCTTGGCCTCAAACTGTTTGGTGACCTCTTCCTTAATTTTCACACTCATATCAATTTTAAATTTCCTCAGCTTCTGCTTGACAGGGGGGAATGCCGGATCAGTGGGCAGTTTGTGAACCACTAAGCCAGTGCTTAGACCTGGCATGTCGTCATAGGACCATGCAAAAACATCTTTATACTCGAACAATGTTTTGATTATCTCCTCTCTGAGTTGTGGTTCAAGATGGACACTTATTTTAGTTTCCCAAACATTATCTTGGTCCCCTAAATTGATTACTTCTGTATCACTCAGGTTAGGCTTGGGTTTTTCTTCAAAATGGCTTTATTCTTTACTAATCTCTTCAAAGGCTTCATCCTCGTCATATTCCGATTCAACATCACACTCTATTTCTTAAATTACTATTTCAGAACTAGATTGGCTTTTAAGACTAGGCCGGAGATTCCGCATGCACGACATATCATTGAGGCCAGCGTAAAAGAACTGTACAAGGAAGAAAGGAAAACAAAAATAACACTATCACGAAGAAATGAAAAGAGAAATTGCATTTCATTGAAATTAAAGACAACATGGTTTATACATCCAAACGGACGGACCATAAAATCTGAATTACAACCCTGTAATAATCCAAATAAATTGAAAGAAAATCAAAGCAAACTACCAAAACTCCCTCCTGGTGGGGAGAGAAGTAGCTTCCCAATTGTTAATCATTGCACCGAGCCCAACAAATTGCACATCCACCTTGCTAGAACCCTCTCTAGCTTCCAACACGTTCACATCGGCAAATATCCTCTCGAACCTTTCCATCAAATCTCCATCCACATCAACCATCGAATTGGGAATCGACGTCACGGGGCACTTTCTGGTACCAGGCCTGACAAATGATCGGTAAAGATGCGGGACTGGCTTTGGAAGGGCCCATGCTCTCTATTTCATTTTTCTAGCTCTTCTCACGTCTGCGACTGTGGGCTTGAACCCCAGACTAAATGTATCCAAGTTTTTAGGAAGAGAAACAGGTTGTACGATACCTTGCAGAGATGCACCCAAACCTTTGCCCGGTACAAAACCATTTTTCAACATTTCAACGGCTACCATGACTGATGCAGCAGCTACCCTTGGAGTCGGCACGCACTTCCCTTCAGGAATTTTCTCTACCGTTACCGTGTAAAAAACCTGATAAACCTACGGCCCCTTGTCATCTTCAAACTCTATGAATGGAACAATGGCATCACTGGTAACACACAAATTGTCTTTGCCATGCACAACAATTTCCTGTCTATCCCATTCAAACTTAACCATTTGATGCAGAGTGGACGGGACCGCTTTGACAGCATGAATCCAGGGTCGACCTAACAACAAATTGTAAGAAACAGCCACATCGAGCACCTGGAATTCCATAATAAATTCAACTGACCCTATTGTAAGCTCAAGCAATATATCCCCGACCGAATCTTTCCCTCCACCATCGAATCCCCAAACGCAGATACTGTTCTTGCGAATTCTTTCATCATCCACCTTCAACTTGTTCAGAGTGGAAAGAGGGCAAATATTTGCACTGGAATCATTGTCAACTAGTACCCGAATAACCACGAAATCTTCACATTTCACCGTCAGATAGAGGGCTCTATTATGCTCGGTACCCTCCATGGGCAACTCATCATCAGAAAAAGTGACTATGTTTACCTCAAATATCTTGTTAGCCATCTTTTCCAAGTGGTTTACTAAGATTTTGTCAGGAACGTGGGCTTCATTTAATATCTTCATTAATGCCCGACGGTGCTCGTTTGAATGGATCAATAACGACAAGAGCAAGATCTGAGCCAGTGTTTTCCTTAACTGCTCCACAATGGAATAGTCCTGTACTTTCATCTTTCTCAGAAATTCTTCTGCTTCTTCCTCGGTCACCGCTTTCTTCACGAACACTGGATTATCTTTTGAGGTCTTAGCTTTTCTCAACTCTTCGGGGGCAAAGCATCTCCCTGATCGAGTCAAACCATGAGTCTCACACACTTCTTCTTTAACCTCTTTCCCCTTGTAAGTCATTGTCACTCGTTCATAATTCCATAGGACTGCCTTGTTGTTGACTATGGGTAATTGAGTTACCGATTTGATAATGACAGGATCTGTGCAGGCGCCCTTCACAATTACCACAGGCTTGTTCGTCACTCCTGGCACAATCACTTTTGCTCTTTCATGTTTTCCTGCAACGTTACTTGAGGACCCCTTCTTGACCTTCATGGATAGTTCGTTATTTGCCCCGTTCAACTTGATCACAAACTTCTCATTTGTTGACTTTTCGAGCGGCTTGGCTTCACTAGCCCGAATCATCATGACGGTTTGCGAAGGCTTCTTAGGCTCCCCTCCCTTATGCACTATCTCAATCATATTAGTCTCATGATGGGCCGGCAACGGGTTCTGGTTGATGTTGGGTGCCTCCGGGGCTTGGACCTCAATCTGATTAGTATCAATGAGCTCTTGAATAACTGTTTTCAACTTCCAGCATTTCTCTGTGTCTTGACTCGGGGTCCCTGAACAATACTCACAACTCACCGAGCGGTCAAGATTTATGGGAGGGGGATTCGGCAGTTTAGCCTCGATCGGATTCAACATACCCAACTGTCTCAGTCAGTGGAATAGACTAGCATATGATTCTCCCAATGGAGTGAAAGTCTTCTGCTTCTGCAACCTCTCATTCTTAAAGGCTTGATTTGGCCGAAAACCTGTTCTAGGGGGATTTCTGTAGGCTCTCGAGGGTGGATGGGCATTTTGTGGAGCTAAGTACGGACTTTGTGGAGTTGGCGCACGCCATTATGCGTGAGCGGGAGGTTGGGTATAGGTTTGTGCGTGATGGACGGAAAAATGGGGATTGGGCGGTGGGTAGTAGTGTTGTGGTGAACTATATAGAGTGTGGGGATAAGTTTGGTGGTAGGGTCGAGGCGGGTTGTAGTAATGTGGAATGTTCCTGGATCCAACCCAAGCTCCCGACTCAATTGTAGCAACATCCTCTTTCTTCTTCTTCCTGAGTACACCCCCAATACCGTTTTGAATGGCCTGAGTGGTCGCTTTGATTGCTGAATAACTCATGATCTTGTTGGACTTGAGTCCCTCCTCAACCATGCCTCCCATTTTTACAACTTCATTAAAGGACTTGCCTACTGCTGACACCAAGTGACCAAAATAAGTGGGTTCCAGGCCTGCAAGAAATAGTCAACCATCTCACTTTCTTTCATCGGAGGGTCAACCCTCGCTGCTTGCTCTCTCTAACGGAATCCATATTCCCTGAAACTCTCACCGGGCTTCTTCTCAATCTTTGTTAATGACAGACGATCTGGGATAATTTCGAGATTGTACTGAAAATGGCAAGCAAAGGCTTGGGCCAAATCATCCCATGTGTACCACCTGCTGTGATCATGTCTGCTATACCATTCTAATGCCGATCCACTCAAACTTTGGCTGAAATATGCCATCAGCAATTCATCTCTTCCACCTGCTCCTCTCATCTTGCTACAAAATCCTCTTAAGTGTGCTACTGGGTCACCATGCCCGTCGTACAGATCAAACTTGGGCATTTTGAACCTTGCTAGTAACTGAACATCTGGGAACAGACATAAATCTTTATAGGCCACACTTACTTGACCTCCCAACCCCCTCATATCTCTGAATGATTGTTCTAAGCTTTTGACCTTTCTGATCATCTCTTCATGCTCGGGATTTTTGGGCGGTTTCTCGGTCTCTGCTGGGAGATCAAGACGAGGGGTGTAAGAATATGGTTCTGGAACTTTGAAGGTGGGTTCAGGGGGATAGTACTGGTTGTTGTGAGTTTGGAATAGAGGTTCACTGGAAGATCGATGTAATGTAGCAGGTGTAGGTGGCACAAAAACAGGTGTAATTGGTAGGGGAGGGTATGAGACTTGTTTGGGTGGTGGAGCTTGAGAAGTATGGGAAGTGGCGCCATAGCATTGTTGGTAGAGGGGAAAGGCTGGAGATGAGTTCACAGTGGGAGGCTCCTGAGGTTGGGCCGATGGTGGGATATAAGCAGGGTTGGCGGGATAAACCGGTGGTGGATGCCCCTTTGCCCAGGCTTGGTACATTTCAGCCATCTGTTGCTTTAACTTATACATCTCTTCCTTCATTGCATTAACATCCAGTTCTTCCACCTCTTTTGAAGGGTCAACAATACTTGTCTCCGATCCTTGGTTGGCCATATTCAGCCCGTCTTTTGATCGGGTGTTGTATGAGTGAGTTGCCAGAATGCCAATCAACTAACCACCTGCCTAAACTCAATACATCAACAACAACTTTGTTAGTGGTTAGGGCTTTAACAAATTGGTAACCGCACATTTGGGGAATGAATGCACCTAAGCAATTAACCGTTTCTATCATGCATTTGATTGGCTGCTTGCGTCATCCCGGCTTTTTCATTTGCAACTTCTTCCTTCCCTTTTCTATTCTGGCCTTTTCTTTCGTTTTTATCCTCTTATTTCTCTCTTGTTTTGACATTGCTTCTTTCTCTTATTTTCTCTCTTTTCTTTTCTTCTTCTTTTTTCTTCTTTTTTTCTCTCTTTTTTTCCTTCTTCTTCTTTCTTTTTCTCTTTTGGTTATGGTCGAAGCCTATGGAGATTGCCTACGTATCATGACCCCGCATGAATCAGACCGAGCGTAGTTCTGGGAAATAAGAACGAGAGTAAAAAAACAATTTTTGGGATTTTCAATTTCAAAAAAAGCAAACGCTTTGATTACAGAGACTCAACACTAACGGATTCCAAAAGAAACTAACAGACGCTGATGAAAAGATGAATTATAGACTCCAAAACAAACTATCATACTCCGACAAAAGAAAATACAGACTCGAACACAATTGACAGACTCTAGCAAAAGAAAATACAAACTCTAACGGAAAAGGAAATACAGACTCAAATAAAAAAAATCATGAATACATCAATGCTCCTGGTGCCCGCGGGACATCATTCGGTCTCGCCGCGGGCCTATATGCAAGATCCATTTGAAGTCGGTCCAAGTCATTCATTATCTGCTTAACGAATGCCATCACTGCCGCGAAGAAGGTAGTGTGAGTCATATCCTTACAGATTTGGCACTTCATAACGATGTAATCGGCGATGTTTCTGATTCTCTCTCTTATGACACCTTTTTCTTGTAACAAACGCCCGATCTGCTGGGCCCTGGCCCCTAAAGTTTGCTCGGCCACTTGATTTCGCTCCTGAAGTTGTTGCAGATTTATTTCTAATTGTGCCAATGCCGTATAACAATGTTCTCTTTCAACCTTGAAGTCTTGCGCCTGTTAGATCATTTTGTTTTCTGTGGCGATGGCCCTTTTCTTTAATCCCGCGACCTCGTCATCGTACTTTTCTTTCAACTGCTTAACTAGGCGTGCTCGTTCATCCGCATTTTTAGCCAACTATTTTCGAGCTTTGGCTAGTTCACCTTCTGCTTTGTTCAAATCAAAACTATAGTCACTCACTTTCTGCCTCAAGTTAGCTATGAGTTTCTCATCTTTGGCACTTCGGACTGGGTTTTCTACCGCTATTTTCATTTTCTGAATCTGGGCTCGAAGGGCCTCATTTTCTATGGCTAGCTTTTTCTTTTCTCCTTCATCCGCCGCGGCTTGCAAGCTATTTTCAAACTGAAGGTCCCTGACTTGTTTTTCCAATTTGCTTATGGTAGCCATATACTTGCTTTCTTTGGCCAACCAGTCCCATTGTTCCTGTGATGCCTCGACGAATTCCTGAAGATGGAGTCTTTTAGTCGGCCTCCCAAACTCAATTTCTCTCCTATACCAAGCAAGGTACCCTGGTGAAACCTCACCTTTAGATCGATCACGCACACAGGTATTGGCTGTTAAGTATTGACATTCGCTCCAGACTTAGCGGACTGCTGCTTCATGAAATTGACCGTTAGGTCCGATCTCGACTACTTGGGCACTAAGATCTTCATCTCTCATAACTATCTAGCATCTCCCCAGCTGCCTCAAACCCGATATGGAACATAAGGCTGGATACTCCTGAGTCTCATCAAGAGGAAATGAGGCCCGGTGGCTGGCATGTATATGACCTCATCAATAGACAACCATCCAAACGTCCATTCTATTTGGTTTGCAGTGATGGAACGGAGGCACGCTTCCCACTCTGTGACCCCCTCCGGCAGGCTGATCCCATCAACTCTTGTGTAAAATTCTTCTACGCATGTCTTCTCTGTCAACCCATAGCTCATAAATTGAGGACGATGGCATAAGTGTTCGATCATCCACATCTGCAACAACACGTTGCACCCCTCAAAAAAGTCTCCTCCGGCTTTGCAGGCTGTGAGAGCGCGGAAGATTTCAGCTACTATCATGGGTGCGAGGGTGTTGTTGGCTTGAGTAAGCAAAGTGCTGACAACTCCGGCTATTCGTATGTCAATATTCCCATCTTTTTTAGGAAACACCAAAAGTCCCAAGAAGACCACCATAAATGCGAAACACCTGTGTTCTTCCCATTTTAGGCTGTTTCCTTTGCTGCAGATTTTATTTTTCGGCTTGTTGAACCCTCCTACATGACCATATCTGTTGTATATAAACTGCAAAGTACAAAAAACAGCTGCCAAGTCTGGGTTGTGGACCCCCCTGCTTATTTTCAAAAAGTCTAAGAACCTGTGGACGGCTACGACCCTTGGAGCAATCAGGTACTGGTGTCTCAGGGGAACTTTGGGATTCCCAATATATCCGACTATTTCTTCCAATGTTGGGGTAAGTTCAAAATCTGAAAAATGAAATATGTTGTGGGCCGGGTCCCAAAATGTAACCAACGCCTTTATGATGTCCCCCCTAGGATTAATCTTCAACAACCCAGTGAGGCCTCCCAAGTATTGATTGACTGTGTCTTGTCCCGATTTACCCAAATCATCCCACCACATATGCAACTCCAAAGGGATCTTGTTCACGTCTGTTATTGGCAAATTCCGACTTGTGCTCATTCTGCACATTTATTAGGGTGGTTAAGCAAAAATCACAATTCAGTTGACTCAAAAACAAATTGACACTTTTCCATTTAAAAATAAAATCCGGTTTTGCAAATACAGCCTTTCAGCACCTCGGAGTAAAAGATTTTAAGGCTGTGTTGGCTAACCGGTGAACACCTTGAAAAATATGACCACAGGTGGCTGTTCTTGCAAAAACAACCTTCCGGCGCCCTTTTAGGGACATTCGGCTATTTCCAACAAGAATGACATCACCCTAATTATTTTCAAACAAAAGTAAAATATTTGTTTTTTGGGGGGGCTATTTTTGCAAAAAGGAAGTTGGACCCGATGGGGGTTGCCTACGTATCCCATATCCGGTGGGAATCAAACTGGCGTAGTTCGGTCAAATTCGTCAAAATAAAACCAACTATTTTTCCTTTCTAAAACACAAAGATTTTCCTCTTTTTTCTTTTCTTTGAAAACTACAAAATTCTCTCTCTTTTTTCAAAATTTCGTTCGAGTTTCGGTATGATTGAGACATTGGTTTTTCAAAACAGACACTTATCCCTCTCAACCATCTCATTAACCCTTCTAATTTTTCCTTATAAGTCAGTCAACATGCAAATCCGAAGCAAATGAATGAACAAGTAGCAAGTAGGATGCATCATAATGGTCTTTACATTTCGGGTACACCTGTCCTAGACAGACCCAGCCCCTGTGTTGAGTCTCCAAAGTCAAAATGCACATGATGCAAACAAACGTTCCTACTAGGGATCCGGCATGAGGCTGAGTTATTCTAGGTTCAAAACCTGGGTATATGTTCTAGACTATGTACCCGAGCGGACAACTCGAGCCGAGGAGGGGGCTACGTACCGGGAACCAAGAGGCCATCCGGCTTAGTAACTTGTCCGAGCCTCTTTCTTATTTCAAGGTATGACACTACCAGAATAGGGAGTCTCGACCAGCTAGCACATCCCCGAAGATGAGAATAGAAGGGTTTTGTAGCAGTTTATATACAGTTCAGATAATATCAAAGCGGTAAAAGCAACATTTAGCACATTAGGCCCAAACATGTAACAAAATCAGATAACAGATAAAACCAAATATAAAAATTCATCTAAGCTCGAATTCTTGAACCCTGAACTAGAGATTCTGGGTTCTATCCCCAGCAGAGTCGCCAGAGCTATCACACCTCCTTTTTCACTACACCCCCGGGAGGGATGAAGGAGTTTTTCCAATTAAAGGACAATCGAAATGGGATCATATTATTAAAAGATTCAGAGTCGCCACTTGGGAGATTTATGGTATCCCAAGTCACCGGTTTAAAATCCTGAATCGAGGAAAGGTTGACTCTGTATTACAGTCCGCGAACCAGAAATTCGAGTAAAGAATTCTATTAACCCGGGAGAAGGTGTTAGGCATTCCCGAGTTCTGTGGTTCTAGCACGGTCGCTCAACTGTTATAATTGGCTCAATTATCTAATTTTAGAACACTTTTAAACCTATGTGCATTTTTAACTTTAAAGCTGCTTTAATTTATTTTAGGAAGATTGCAACGTCATTTAAAATATGTCGTGAACCATGTCACATAAATGCACCCGTAGTCTGCAACACATTTTATATAACATTGTTGAGATTTGGATTTGGGTCACATAAATGCGCACCCGAGTTTAGGAAGGTAAATTATTAAAATAATGCGCTTAAAGCAACTAGCATTTTAACTTTGCGAGGGCCATGAAAAATTCGCTAAATGGCACGCCTCGAATTCTAAGGACTAGAATATTAACTAAGTGAGGGTCATGCATTTTAAGATTTTATTTTGGCACGACACCTCAATTCCAATTCTAAAAGGGAATTCGAACAAAGTTTAGAGGGCCATAAATTATTTTTATGTCTAATATGGCACACCTCCAATTTACTTTTAAAAGAGTCAACATTGATTAAGGAAAAAACCTCGAGGACTTCAAAGGGCTTTTTATGCCAAAGTTAAACTTACATTGCAGCCTAAGTGATTAAATGTCCGCTTCCTTTTCAAATCTGGGCCCAAGGGAGCCCAATAACTCATCGCAAGTGTTATGAAAATACTGGTTTTAAATGACTTGAACTAAGCCCCAAAAGAGGGCCCGATTCGGAAACATGGCGCAATAGCAAAGCAGGGACTCAGGATCGAGTTTCTGCTGCAACACGACCATCGCACAGACAAGGAATTAAATGATTCCAAATTGATGCTTTCAACATTAAAAGTTACAGGAAAGGCACACTGTCATGCTTGTCACACCTCCTTTTTCCACCCCCGCGAGGGGTGAAGGAGTTTTTTCCAATTAAAGGACAATCGAAACGGAATTTATTTATTGATTTCAGAGTCGCCACCTGGGAGATTTAGGGTGTCCCAAGTCACCAATTTTAATCCCGAATCGAGGAAAAACATGACTCTGTATTACAGTCCGCGAACCAGAAATCCGGATAAGGAATTCTGTTAACCCGGGAGAAGGTGTTAGGCATTCTCGAGTTCTGTGGTTCTAGCACGGTCGCTCAACTGTTATATTCGGCTTGATTATCTGATATAATACGTATTATAAACTTATGTGCAAATTTTATCCTTTAGCCGCTTTTATTATTTTTTATTTATTGTTATTATTTTACGGAGAATTGCAACATTGTGAAAACGTATTTCAAACCACGTCGCAATCAATGCACCCGTGGTTATCGACACATTTCGACTCCGTTGAGATTTGGATTTGGGTTACATAAATGCACACCCATATTGAAGAAAATAATTTGTTAAAGACGCGCCTAAAGCGACTAGCGTATTGTTGATTTGGGAAAGGCCGTAAAATTTCACTAGACGGCCAACTCCGATGTTCTAAATAATTAATACATACATTTGTGAGGGCCCCACAATCTATACATTTTACTAAGCGAGGCTCATCTCATTTATTTTAAATGGACAAATCTTAAAGCGACTACATTTTTCTATTAAAATTAGTCTCTAAAATAAAGAAAGAAAATCCTAATTAATTACGCTTTTTTTTAATTATTATTTTAAGAAAACATGGATTCTATTGCTGGATTAATACAAATATTGATGAAAAGGAATTTTACTCAAAAAATTCGAAATTATAAATAAAATAAAAATTCGACAACTAATATTCAAAAGAATCAAATATAGCTAGATTAAAACTCAGCATTGTTATAAAAAAAACTATTGATATTAATTATTCACAACCATTTGAAACTAGATTTTAGAAAGTTTATTAGACTTAAACGTTCTTCTAATCTTGCTTGAACTCAAATCATGCCTTAATGCCTAATTTACGAAATTTAATTTAAATTCATGCCTTAGCTAAATTTAGCTACTTGTTCATGATTAACCTACTGTTGATAATCTTGAAACCTTCATAACTAGTGAATTAACCCGTTTTGCCAAACCGATTCATTAAAGACTAACTTATGTTATTTTTTCTTATTCCAATTATTATTCAGTAATACATGAAATAGCTTAAATACAATCAATAAAAGGAACAAAAAAACGAAATTAAAACTTCAAAATTTCATTCTTCATATGTATTCATGCTTCCACATTATTAGCTTGCAATAGCTAGTATTACAGTCGTGTACCTGGTATTGGAAACAAAAGAAGATGAAGATGAGAATCAGCAGCAGTAATAACAATACAGCACAACAACAACAGCCCAGCAACAGTAACACCCAGGAACAGAGTTTGCAAACCGGTGGAGTAGTAATCCCAAAACAAAAGCTTCAAGCTTCAATGAAACAACAACAATTAAGGCTAATTTCAAACAATGAAAGAAAGTAGAAGATTTTTTGTTAGTTTTTTATTTGAAAGTTTTAATATTTTTCGGAATTTTTCTTTCTCTCTTAAATATTCAGCTCTCTTTTTCTCTCTCTCTTATTCTCTCTATTCTTCTCTGTTCGTTTTTTTTAGTCCCCAGCTCTCAAATGTAAAAGTCTGTCCTTTTAAAATCTGATCCCGTTTCTCTATTTATTTCCCATCCCAAACCCTTTAATCCATTAATAAAACCACACTTTCTCCTACCAAACTCATTATCTTCTCACTCATCCCCCACTACATTAAACAAATATATCAACCCCACCCCATTACATCTTGTCCCCCATGCCTAACATAAACAAATACAATATTCTCTTCCACTACATTATGTCTTGTCCCCCATTATATTAAGCAATTATATCACCCACACCCATTATGTCTTGTCCCCCATGCTTAACATAAAGAATTACAAAATGTACAATTCCTAAACTACCCCTCCGACCTTATTGCAATTACCATTTTACCCCTGAACATACTGCAATTTACCAAACTACCCCCATCAGCTATAACCAATCAATTAATCAAACTCAACCAAAATATAGCCAATATGACCAATTTCTACACAAATTCAAACAACAAATCACATGAACACGATTTCTGAACCAATTCAACAACAAATCACATGAACACAAATTGAACAACATCAAATTAATGTGCATAAATTAACCATATTGGGAACCAATCCTGGTTAACTTAGACCAAAAATTGATGAGCAAGGAAACAACAATATTAACAACACAATACATGATTCAAACTAAATCAACAAATCAAAAACCAAAACCTAAACTCACATTAAATTACTGGATGAACTTCAAAAAACATGCATTAGATCCATATTAAATAAACATGACGGATTCAAATGATTTAAACTAAATCTAACAATATTAAATTAAACTAACAATTTCTTCTACAAAAATACAAAATAAAAGCATATGAAATAAACTGAAAAACTAATTAATCAAAGTTCCATTTGAATCTGAAAATTAAATCAACAAAACATATGAACAAACTAGAAAAATTATTTCAACGATGAACAAACAAAACAAGAATTGAATCATTTACCGATTTTTGGATCCGAAAAATATCAAACAAAAATATGGACAAAATTGAAACTTAAACCAACTAACCGGTTCAGAACAACGACGAAGAACGAAGAAGATGAAGCAGCATGAACGGTGGTGAGGCAGTAGCAGCTGGTCGTTTGGTCGACGCAGAGGCAGTAGGAAGCAGAAGCGTGAAGGCGACGAGGGAACTGAAGCATGGCGAGGCATTGAGCGACGACGAGGGTGGAAGAAACAGCAGCAAACATGGTAGAAAGAAGAGAAACAGCAATACTGCGGAGAAAAGAACGCAGCAGCGGCGACGAGGAGGCGGTGAAGCAGCTGGGTCTGTTTGGAGAAGGTCAAGGTCGACGAGCTGTTCGTCGTCGACGACTGGACGTAGCAGTATCCATAGATGTCGAGCAAGCTTCGAGCTTGACTAAAGAGATGAAGCAATGGCAGCGGGGTCGCTTGGCGTGGCTATGGAGGTTCGACGACTTCAGGCGAGTTTTTGGCGTGTGTGTTTGTGTTGTGGTCGGATTTGTTGTTGTTTAACAATGGTGAAGGGAGTTCAAGATGAAGAATAAGAAGTGAGGTCGTTTGGACGTGAGAATGGAGGGTAAAGGGAATCCATGGGAGGTGGGGTTTGGAGCAGGAAGATGGTGAAGGAGAAGAGAGAAAGAGAAGGGGGGGCGGATGAGTTTATTGTTTTGCTTTGTTTTTTTTTTTGAAATGCAAGATAGGGGGTGTTGGGTTATGGATTGGGTCGACCCGGTTTGAAATGGACCGGGTCGTGGGGAAGGTTGGACAATTGTTTGGGCCTGGGGTTGAAATTTGAAGAAGTGGCCCAATCCGATTTTTCTTTGTATTTTTGCTCTCTTCTTCTTTTATTTTTCTAAAACTAAATTCTAAAAATCCTTAAATTATTATTAAGAACTAAATTAAGTTATAAAAATGCAAATTAACTCCCAATAACAATTAACGTACAATTAAGTAATAATTAAGCATAAAATTGTATATTTGGATATTAAATGCTAAAAATGCAAAAGATGCCTATTTTGTAATTTTTTAATTTTTGTAAAAAAAACTCAATTACTTAACAATTGTAGAATTAAATTCTACATGCAAAATGCGACATATTTTTGTATTTTTTATTAATTTAACAAATAAACATGCACAGACAAATACAAATAATTATCCAAAAATGTCACAAAAATTCTCAAAATTGCACACCAAGGAAAATCATTTTATTTTGCATTTTTTGGGAGTAATTCTCATATAGGGCAAAAATCACGTGCTTACAATGCTAATTCAAATTCGAGCAGCAGGCTATTACACATTGCATAGACTATTTCATCATTTAGTCCATACATTCGAATTTTCAACAAAGAGAGCAATTCTTAAAAGGACTTTATACATATGCTAAGTTCTGGTTTCACATTAGCACACTTAAATAACCTCATGGTTTCAATTTGTTAAAATAAATATGAGAAGAACCAGACTAGGCCGGGACACTCCCAGCACAAAACCAAAATTGACGTCTCTTTGAAATTCCTCATTGAAACAGAATACTTACACGAACCAAAGAGAAATATTGGACAACAAACTCCTGAAATTACTGTACTTCAAACCATAAGAAAGCAGGTTTTGAAAACTCAATGAAAAAACAGGATATGAACCAATTGTATTGGACCCAAAGGTTCGAATTAATGCATTTGAACCATGGCCAAGCCTAATAGCTTCAATTAATCAACTGAAAACCCCATTCCCTAATTAAATAACACACTTAAAAGTTCAAACAGTCCCTGAATCATTACATTCAAGCCAGTTCAAATCCAAATCATAAAACGAAATACAATATTAACGATATAAAACGACTTCACGTTATGACTACACCAGAGAACACATGAAGAAATTATAGGGAAATCCAATAAGCATTTGACAAAGAAACATATAGCCACTTCAACTTAGTCGCATGACCCTCAGGTTTACATTTCATACACGATTCAGGGGTCAATACATACCTGGAATTGAAGAAAGGAATAAGAAAACAAAGGTTAATCAACAGCAACAATATAGTCAGCCCAGAAACAGCAAAGAAGAGATATCAAATGTCATTTGAACCAATTTTGAAACTCCAGATTTGATTAGTACTCCAAACATAAAACTTAACCCAGAATTAGTTTGCAAGAACACATCCAAACTCAGACCGTTCTAAGCCTCAGAAAATGCTTCAGGACTCGAAAACTTCATAAATCAAAGAAGAAAGGAAAAAGTCCAATGGAACAGTGAAAATTTTAGCCGTTTTTCTTTTTCTGGATTTTTTCTCCTCTTTCGGTGTTACACCCCAAGTTTTCATACGTGAGAGTACGTCGTAAGTCATTGATGTAAGCTCGAAAATGAGATTATATTTGGAAGAAAATAAAGTAAGTTAATCATGTTATCTTGGAGGTTACAAATATTTAAGATCATGAATAACGAGTACCAAGAGGGTTGGAAATCTTGGAAGTTAAACCAATTGAAGAAATTAAGTTTTGTCAAAAGTCGACAAGTTTAGAATGTTATAACATGTACTTTGGGGTGAGACTAGGGTTCTTAACATGATAAGGAGGTTATTCTATGAGTTATTTTAGTCGTATGATACTCATTTTCTACATTTTGAAGGCAAGCAAGTTATGGAACAAGAGTTGGCAAAGATCATCACAAGTTACATTCATAAATTTGCTGAAATTTAGGTCAAATGTATCTGAGAATTTCTCCAAATATACTTGGCATCATGGGGTGTTCTACCTACCAAATTGAAGATCTACGAGTCTGGTTTCTAACGCATTAAACCGTTCGTCAATACGACATCGGAGTAAAGAGATATTCGTGTTTTCGCGAGACCGCGCAAGCAGCTCCCAATGGGACCCACTTAGGCGGTGGTTGACCAACTTCAATTTATAAACGATTTGAACGCCTATTTTTGCTCATTTTTCAACTAAAATTCGTCTCCAAACTTTTCCTAACCCTCCTAAGCATATACCACAAGGGTTTGAAGTGATTCCAAAGTGATTACACCATATTTCAACATCAAAACTTAGTTCTAGTGAAGAACAACACCTCTTTGTGGTTGTGTTGTCATTGAGGATTGTTGTGGGCTGTATTTGGATGAAATTCCAAGTTGTTGCTACTGTCTAAGGTGAGTATAACAGCCTACTAATTGTGCTTAATCTTTCTTGTATGTTGGTTAAGTTGTTAGGATGATAAACTACAAGATAATACTTAGGTTAACTTAAGTCACTTCTATGGTGTTGTATTGCCATTGAGGGTTGTTGTAAACTGAATATAACTTGGATTTTGACTTGAAGTTACTGTAGGAGGTATTTATATTGTGTTCTTACTTGTGCCTAAGGTTATCTTGATGTTGATTAAGTTAAATGGATGGGCTAGACATGAACTAGTGAATAAAGTTGCTAATTGAGGATAGTTGAAGTTGTGGATTATTTTCGTTGTTATAAATATATGGTTTAAGGCTGGAATCATTGATTAATGACTTCATTACCATGTTAATGATACTTTTATGTTGAAGTAAGAATTCTATAAGGATTGATAAGGGGTATACGGATTCCAATCGGAGCTTACCGCTCGTCATAATGTAGTTGTGACTTGTTGTTGTTATATGGTGTCTTGATATTGATAATTATGTATTGATGGATTGCTCTGGTCATTGTTGTTTGTATATGGTATTGGAGGAGGCCCTTGTTACAAGGGAGATGCTGCCAAAATTTACGTAAACGAGCTACTAGCTTAAGTTATAGACTTAGCCTTTGCTCAGCACTGATTTTGAATCTCCTTATACTATGATAGATTGAGTTGACTTGTTTGAAGAGTTGCTTGGAAGTGATTAAGGACTCAACGGGTTTAAGGTATGTTAAGGCACTTTCTTCTTTCTTTTGGCATGATCTAAAGTGAAATGAATACGCTACTTCATAACGGATCTACTCCTAGCAACTAAGGTTGTCCATGTTGTTCTTTCCTTATAAAATTATTCTAAGCAAGTGTGTATGATCCTTGAATCCTACTAAGGTTCATATTGAGGGTATGGATGTCCATAGTGTTCTTAAGTCACTCAAAAAGGTTTAGAAGGTGATTCCATGAGTCTAGCATGCATTATATATAGTATCTATTTTACTCTACCGAGCCGCTCTATAGTCGGCCGGGTACGGCACCTATTGTGCAATCACTGATCAGTTGGGTTTACCAAGCTCCATATGGTCGGGTACGATTCTACCGAACCTTATGATGGTCGGGTACGCTTTTACCGAGTCTTCTTTGAGGCCGGGTACGATATGATGATGATGATGCCCACAGAGGCGAATGTTCTAAAAAGTTTATGTATATATATGTATTATGCATTTCATATCGTAGCCCCTAGAGGCACTCAGATATTACAGGTTGTATCTCCTCTATCTCTCTCTTTACATTACTGTTCTTGTTTATGCTTTCCTGCCTAACATACTCGGTACTTTATTCGTACTGACGTCCCTTTTGCTTGGGGACGCTGTGTTTCATTCCCGCAGGTCCCGATTGATAGGTTGACAGTCCTCCTAGTAGGCTATCAGCTCAGTGAAGGTGTTGGTGCACTCCACTTGCTCCGGAGTTGCCTATTTGGTCAGTATGCTTTGGATATGTATTGATTGGTATGGCGGGACCCTGTCTCGACCTTTATGATTTTATGTACTCTTAGAGGCTTGTAGACAGATGTCAGGTGTATGGATAATTGTATGGCCTTGTCGGCCTATGTTTCGAGTTTACTAATGGTCATGTCGGCCTTATAGGCCCGTATGTCACATATATTAGTTTGTATATCATGTTGGGTCTTCATATGTTGAGTATTCCCTTATGTTTTATTCTTGTTATCTCATGACGGGTTTTCTGGGTCATTTACTCATGATAACATGTTAAGAAAGATAAGTTACTTTGGTACTCGGTTGAGTAAGGCATTGAGTGCCCGTCGCGGCCCTTCGGTTTGGGTCGTGACATTCGGTCCCCCCTCCTCTTGAGCCTCAAGTAACAATGCCTTTATAGGCAAGTTACTAGGGCAGCAAATATCAGCTATGTTTTTTTTAGACCTTTCTTAGTTTTCCTTTTTGCTACTTAGTCCCTCAATTACTGACTTGCTTGCCAATCAAGTCTCTTTTGCAGCTTCTAAGAAGCTTCCTTATCAGTTACTTGATAGATTCCCCAAGTACATTACCCAAAACACCCTTAGTTACCCCTGAAATTTACTCTTAAGTCTCAGATGGGTTATGGGTCAAATTGACCCTGGGCTGACCCATTAGACTGAACTCCATTTTCTCTGGTCTTTGATTCAATCAACAATCAAATCCAGTCCATTGAAGCCCAAATAAAATTCAAACCCAAAAATGATTAGAGATTTAAAGTGAAACCAGAATAAAGAAAAAAAGAGATTTAAAATTAATCAGGAAAACGAAAAATCTGAAACCAAAAATGACTTAAATAAAAAGAACAACAATAAACAAAAAGGGTGATGGAAACCTACCGATTCAACCCTGGACTGGACTGACCCTCTCAATTACATCGCAGGATAATGTCAATCATCTGTTCTTTGTCAAGAACAGGAAAATGACATCATTTCGCGATGAAATTGGCCCTAAAACATCATGAGACAAGACCCTCGACCTTGCATGCGTAGTTTCAATTTTAGGCTTTTAGGGCTTAAACCTTTGATTTGATATTCGAACCGCTCCGGAGGTGTTTGAAGGAAACTGAGTTAGGATTTGGGAATAGGGGTTCGTGGAGGTCCTGGAGTGTAATTTTGGTGAGGATTGGAGCTGGCACCGCCACCGGAGAAAACAAGGGCGGCGGCTAGGGTTTCGGAGTTTTGAGGGATTTCGGTGGGATTTGAAGGGAGCTGATGGTGGATTCATGATGAGGAAGGGGAGAGGGAGCTTTGGTGTGAGTTTTGGGGCATTTGGTGTCCGGCCGCCGCCGTGGGCGATTTTCGACGGGCGGCAGGCGGTGGTTTAGGGTGAGGCTAACGGGGGGTGGGAGATTCAGACAGTTAAATAATAAACCCCACCCCACTTCCCCACCGTTGGATTAGATTAATCTCGACGGTTCTGATTGATTCGAGCCTGGACGGTGTCATTTGAGGAAGAGGGGAAATTGGACCGGGTTGGACGCGGGTTTGGGCTGGGTAAAGGGTATTTTGGACGGGTGTCTGGTGCAGGGGGTTTGGGCTTGGGGTAAATTTGGCCCAGAACTGAATTTGTTCTTATTCCCTTTTCCTTTTCATTTTTATTTTTTCTTCTAATTTCTTTTAAATTGAGATTAAAAATTAAACATAAAACCTAAATTAATTCCTAATCAAATTATCCTATCGAATTAAGTTAACTAACTCTAAATAATAATTACCACAACTAATTAAATACCAAATTAAAGAAAACCTCCAAAATTCGAGACTAAAATTAAAAATGCAAAAATAAGTTATTTTTCTGATTTTTTCCATTTTTATAAAATAACTAATTTGTCAATTAATCCTAAAATGTAAATTAGATCCTAAATGCAAATGCAGCACAGACAAATGCAAATAATACCAAACAAAAATCTATGAAATTGCAAATACTGAAAGAAATTATTTTGTTTTGAATTTATGGGAGCAATTCATATAGGGCAAAAATCACGTGCTCACAATCATTACAAACAATGGGGCTAATCTCAATAGTTATCTGATGAAAGAGGTATGTCAGCAGTTCAAGATTACACATTGCAATTCTTCCCCATACCGCCCTAAGGCAAACGAAGCAGTTGAGGCAGCCAACAAAAACATAAAGAAAATACTTCGGAAAATGGTGGAAGGTTCTAGGCAGTGGCATGAAAAGGTGCCATTTGCACTGCTGGGTTACCACACTATTGTCCGTACTTCAGTAGGGGCGACTCCTTATTTGTTGGTGTATGTCACTGAAGCAGTGATACCCGCAGAAGTGGAAATTCCATCCCTTTGAATTGTCGTAGAGGCTGAGATCGATAATGAGGAGTGGGTCAAAACCCGCTTGGAACAATTGAGTTTGATCGATGAGAAGAGACTGGCAGCAGTGTGTCATGGCCAGTTGTATCAACAGAGAATGACAAGAGCATACAACAAGAAGGTGCGTCCACAGAAGTTTGAAGTGGGGCAGTTAGTATTGAAACGCATTATTGTTGTTGGTATATGGTATTGGAGGAGGCCCTTGTTACAAGGGAGATGCTGCCCAAATTTACGTAAACGAGCTACTAGCTTAAGTTATAGACTTAGCCTTTGCTCAGCACTGATTTTGAATCTCCTTATACTATGATAGATTGTGTTGACTTGTTTGAAGAGTTGCTTGGAAGTGATTAAGGACTCAACGGGTTTAAGGTATGTTAAGGCACTTTCTTCTTTCTTTTGGCATGATCTAAAGTGAAATGAATACGCTACTTCATAACGGATCTACTCCTAGCAACTAAGGTTGTCCATGTTGTTCTTTCCTTATAAAATTATTCTAAGCAAGTGTGTATGATCCTTGAATCCTACTAAGGTTCATATTGAGGGTATGGATGTCCATAGTGTTCTTAAGTCACTCCAAAAGGTTTAGAATGTGATTCCATGAGTCTAGCATGCATTATATATAGTATCTATTTTACTCTACCGAGCCGCGCTATAGTCGGCCGGGTACGGCACCTATTGTGCAACCACTGATCAGTTGGGTTTACCGAGCTCCACGTGGCCGGGTACGATTCTACCGAACCTTATGATGGTCGGGTACGCTTTTACCGAGTCCTCTTTGAGGCCGGGTACGATATGATGATGATGATGCCCACAGAGGCGAATGTTTTAAAAAGTTTATGTATATATATGTATTATGCATTTCATATCAGTAACCCCCAGAGGCACTCTGATGTTACAGGTTGTATCTCCTCTATCTCTCTCTTTACATTACTGTTCTTGTTTATGCTTTCCTGCCTAACATACTCGGTACTTTATTCGTACTGACGTCCCTTTTGCCTGGGGACGCTGCATTTCATGCCCGCAGGTCCCGATTGATAGGTTGACAGTCCTCCTAGTAGGCTATCAGCTCAGCGAAGGTGTTGGTGCACTCCACTTGCTCCGGAGTTGCCTATTTGGTCAGTATGCTTTGGATATGTATTGATTGGTATGGCGGGGCCCTGTCTCGACCTTTATGATTTTATGTACTCTTAGAGGCTTGTAGATAGATGTCAGGTGTATGGATAATTGTATGGCCTTGTCGGCCTATGTTTCGAGTTTACTAATGGTCATGTCGGCCTTATAGGCCCGTATGTCACATATATTAGTTTGTATATCATGTTGGGTCTTCATATGTTGAGTATTCCCTTATGTTTTATTCTTGTTATCTCATGACGGGTTTTCTGGCTCATTTACTCATGATAACATGTTAAGAAAGATATGTTACTTTGGTACTCGGTTGAGTAAGGCATCGGGTGCCCGTCGCGGCCCTTCGGTTTGGGTCGTGACAGAAGTGGTATCAGAGTAGTTTTCTCCTAGGGAGTCTACAAGCCGTGTCTAGTAGAGTCTTGTTTATGGGTGTTTTGTGCACCACACTTATAAGCAAGAGGCTACAGGGCATTTAGGTCTGCCACTCTTTCTTCTTACTCTAGATCGTGCAGTAGAGCTTAGTTGTAATAATTCAAACTCCTAAATTCGACTTTAGTAGTAATACAACGATACCTACATCCACAAAGACAGTTGGTAAGAGATTGCATGTGGATATGGAAGAGTTGAGTCAGAGGAACTCGATTTCACATTATGCTTATGATGAGTAAATATGAGGTCTTCAACAGATCATATGTGTGCTAAGATGTGTATGCTTCTTAATAAGGAACCTTAAGGCACGAATATCTATTCACGAATATGGTGAAAATCTATGAGGAATTCAGAAGCTAGATACAAGTTTTAACAAGTAAAAGAAGTAAGGTGAAGAGGGGTACGAGACACCCAGATAATGAAGATTATCAATATTTTCAAATCAGGCAGAGAAATATAAGCATTTTGGTACCTTCATCAATGACAGAGGTAAGTACAATTGGCCACACCCATCTCAGTTATGTTCTATGGGAGCTAACAGATATTATTTAAGAGAAAGATGGGATATCAGGATCCAGTTGGAGTTAGAGTAACCCAAAAATTGTGGATAGGTTGTTATCATTAACTAACGTTTCCGAAAGATGGTGCAAATGTGGTAATAGATCTCCTTCTAAGACACCCAGATGGTGAACTCTAGAGTAGTACAATCAGATACGAATACTGGAATATTCAGAAATTTCAGAAGATAGGCAGTGGGATCCTAGAAGGGACAAATATTTACCTTAGTATGACTCTAGCCCCGAGTAAAAAAAGAATGTTAGGCATTCCCAAGAGCCAGTGAGATGAAGCTAGGGGAGCTTATAGGGAAAGAACTTTTTGTTGAAGTTTTCAGAATAAAGTGATAGACAAAAAAAATATTATCTGGAGAATAAGAAGAAAATAAATGAAGCATCATGAGTAAGATGTGATATATGTGTGATAACAGTAAATCAAAATATGACACGATGACAGAGTCTATAGTCAAGTGAAGGAAAATACAAGAGGTGACAAGCCTTAAGGCAATAAAAGAGTATAAGCCATAAAGTCATATTCTTATTTCGAGAAATGAGATGGTGACTTCAACGTGATTACCAGGAGGAAAGGTTAGACCCCAGAGTAATAAAAATCAGTATGGGCTGGTGAACAAGATAAAACCAAACATGAATTAGGTACCGGAGGATTTGATAATGGTCGACATCGTGAGAATTTCAAAGATCGTGCTCCAACAATAATAGAATAGACAACAGACGAATAACCTTTAAAGGCCATTTAAGAAGTCACTTACCTAAAGCAAGAACTCTGAGCAGAGTTAATCTTAAGGGACTAAGTGTGCCAGTTACCGTAGGTGTCACCTTCGTGCGTAAGAAATTTAGTTATCCCTGGTACAGAAGGTTACCATAAGGTGATTAAGGTTCATTGATAATGTGAAAAGACGCCAAATATGAAAAGGTAAAACAACTATAGGTAGATCATCGTAGTACTAAATCTTAGTACTCCCCTAAAGGGGGAATATGGTGTGATATGATATTAAGTCAGAGTTAAGCGGTTCAGTTAACTATGGAATGGTAAAGAAAGAATGTGGTAAAAAAGAGAAAGGGATGATGTTGCATTTATTCAGTTCCTGCAGATATGTTGCGACTCCAGAACATTATACAAGCACGACATCGGAGAGAGGCAGTAAAAGTTTCCGGCCAGGATGTTATTGATAAATAAGTATGAATGGACACTTGATACATTAGGAGCTAGTAGCGAGAGATAAGTTAAGACAAAGGATATATCCCAAGAGGGATTATGCAGAATATATATATATATATATATATATATATATAAGAATAGACCAACGAGTAATTAGTAGTTGATTCAGGAAGAGCCCAGTTATGGCAAGACAAGAGGTCACAGATAAATCAATAGATCATGCAAGATAAATATAGTGAATCGCAGCATAGTGAATTCAGTCTCACAGATAGGAGTTGAGGCAGTTAAAGGTACCATTTTTAAGGTTTATGAAAATAAGAGAGAGTGCCACTAAGGAGATAATAAAAATTTGAGCTTAGAAGTAACCCTACGAGCACAAAGGCATAAATTTATGTAACTAAGGATTATTATAGGCAAGTAAGAATAACGAAAATTACCTTCGGGTGTACGATATATCAAGCTCGCAACTTTACAAGAGCCAGAAGGTCTCCCTAAGTACTACAATGAAAGACTAGCTGAGGAAATAAGGAAGAAGGTTTCCACCTAAGCATAGTGAGCTAAAGAGTAAATGATCCTGTAACAACAGTCTCACTACAATATTGTATACACTCCATAAGAAAGTGGCACCTATCATGGCTAATGAATGGTAAAAAAAAGCCATCAAAGGTGATGTTTGAGATCATATGAGGTACAGGAAATTATAGTATTCGTGGGCAAAAAGACAAGCCAAGTATTCATGCAACAAGTGATAGAACGACCAGCAAAAGTAATTGCTTACATTTAAGGACAACTGAGAAGGCACGAAAGGAAATTTATGGTGCTAGCAAGTTAAAGGAAGGTTGCGAGTAGTATAAATAGATCGGTGTAGGTCCTAAGGTAAAGTATTGTAGAGCAACAAGGTTTTAGGTAGATAGGAGTAAGGATATGAAAAGGTGAGTGAGAAGGTGACGAGAATATGTATGTCCTCGGGATTAAACCCATCAAAACAAGGGAGCTGATGATTTCCATATGTAATAAAAAGCTCGGTACAGCCTGAATGAACACAGAGGAGTCTGAGACTAGGTGCATTTAGAAGAGATGGAATGCTGCCCTGGCGGTAGAATAAGGGTGTAATTGTGATAGATAAGAGGATGATTCTTAGGCCTTTGATTGAGTAATGATTTAACGAGAAAGGGATTTCATTAATTGCACGGGATTAGAATACCCCCATAAGATGAATCGCGTTGGGATGCAATGAAATACGGTTATTGAAGTATAGTATTATCCCTAGGTGGATCAGGAAAATCACTTCATATGTTCCCCGATAAGATGTGAGCCCTAGTGACAGTGTATTACGTAAGAGGTTGCAAGTTATCAGTGATAGATTATAGATCAACATTAAGGTGAATAAACAATAGATGGGTACAAGTTCCAAAGTTCGAGATGAGATTTGTTTGTTATTCTTAGATGAATAATAATGAGGAAGCACTAAAGGACTTAGATTTATACATATAGGATAAGCAGCGAGAGAGTAACCTGGAGTTGGGTAGCAAACCTCGGTAATAATAAACCGAAGTAAGTTTTATGGTATAGTATAACCTACCTAGATGTAGTAAATCCATAAGGATAGATATACAAGGCTATGAAACAAGAGATAGAAATAGTCTTAAGTTCGATAAAGTACCAAGCGAAAGACATCAGTACACCTATAGATGCCTAGAGGGACAGCTTGTCATAATTCTGTGTATGTTCATAAAGTGAGGCTTAGAGATTGGCTAAAAGATGGAGGAAAAAAAGAATACGAGTCGGTAGGCGCTCATACAAGGACACAGTCGTACATGCTGCATGACATAAGGTAGCAAATGTTACGATGTTGGAAGAATTCCGACCACATGTCATGGCGTGACAAAGAGGCCTAAAAGGGGGGATGCCCAAGCATTTGGATTTATACACAAAACAGTGGCTTAGATGGAAAGATAAGCATTAAAGTATTCATAAGAGCTATAGTTTATGAAACTGATAAGCGCATCAATCAACATTCGAGGAAGAATGTTCCAAAGGGGGGGAAAGATGTTACACCCCAAGTTTCCATACGTGAGAGTACGTCGTAAGTCATTGATGTAAGCTCGGAAATGAGATTATATTTGGAAGAAAATAAAGTAAGTTAATCATGTTACCTTGTAGGTTACAAATATTTAAGATCATGAATAACGAGTACCAAGAGGGTTGGAAATCTTAGAAGCTAAACCAATTGAAGAAAATAAGTTTCGTCAAAAGTCGACAAGTTTGGAATGTTATAACATGTACTTTGGGGTGAGACTAGGGTTCTTAACATGATAAGGAGGTTATTCTATGAGTTATTTTAGTCGTATGATAATCATTTTCTACATTTTGAAGGCAAGCAAGTTGTGGAACAAGAGTTGGCAAAGGTCATCACAAGTTACATTCATAAATTTGCTGAAATTTAGGTCAAATGTATCTGAGAATTTCTCCAAATATACTTGGCATCATGGGGTGTTATACCTACCAAATTGAAGATCTACGAGTCTAGTTTCTAATGCATTAAACCGTTCGTCAATAAAACATCGGAGTAAAGAGATATTTGTGTTTTCGCGAGACCACGCAAGCAGCTCCAAATGAGACCCACTTAGGCGGTGGTTGACCTACTTCAATTTATAAACGATTTGGACGCCTATTTTTGCTCATTTTTCAACTACAATTCGTCTCCAAACTTCTCCTAACCCTCCTAAACATATACCACAAGGGTTTGAAGTGATTCCAAAGTGATTACACCATATTTCAACATCAAAACTTAGTTCTAGTGAAGAACAACACCTCTTTGAGGTTGTGTTGTCATTGAGGATTGTTGTGGGCTGTATTTGGATGAAATTCCAAGTTGTTGCTGCTGTATAAGGTGAGTATAACAGCCTACTAATTGTGCTTAATCTTTCTTGTATGTTGGTTAAGTTGTTAGGATGATAAACTACAAGATAATACTTGGGTTAGCTTAAGTCACTTCTATGGTGTTGTATTGCTATTGAGGGTTGTTGTAAACTGAATATAACTTGGATTTTGACTTGAAGTTACTGTAGGAGGTATTTATATTGTGTTCTTACTTGTGCCTAAGGTTATCTTGATGTTGATTAAGTTAAATGGATGGGCTAGACATGAACTAGTGAATAAAGTTGCTAATTGAGGATAGTTGAAGTTGTGGATTATTTTCGTTGTTATAAATATATGGTTTAAGGCTGGAATCATTGATTAATGACTTCATTATCATGTTAATGATACTTTTATGTTGAAGTAAGAAGTCTATAAGGATTGATAAGGGGTATACGGATTCCAATCGGAGCTTGCCGCTCGTCGTAATGTAGTTGTGACTTGTTGTTGTTATATGGTGTCTTGATATTGATAATTATGTATTGATGGATTGCTCTGGTCATTGTTGTTTGTATATGGTATTGGAGGAGGCCCTTGTTACAAGGGAGATGCTGCCAAAATTTACGTAAACGAGCTACTAGCTTAAGTTATAGACTTAGCCTTTGCTCAGCACTGATTTTGAATCTCCTTATACTATGATAGATTGAGTTGACTTGTTTGAAGAGTTGCTTGGAAGTGATTAAGGACTCAACGGGTTTAAGGTATGTTAAGGCACTTTCTTCTTTCTTTTGGCATGATCTAAAGTGAAATGAATACGCTACTTCATAACGGATCTACTCCTAGCAACTAAGGTTGTCCATGTTGTTCTTTCCTTATAAAATTATTCTAAGCAAGTGTGTATGATCCTTGAATCCTACTAAGGTTCATATTGAGGGTATGGATGTCCATAGTGTTCTTAAGTCACTCCAAAAGGTTTAGAAGGTGATTCCATGAGTCTAGCATGCATTATATATAGTATCTATTTTACTCTACCGAGCCGCTCTATAGTCGGCCGGGTACGGCACCTATTGTGCAATCACTGATCAGTTGGGTTTACCGAGCTCCATGTGGTCGGGTACGATTCTACCGAACCTTATGATGGTCGGGTATGCTTTTACCGAGTCTTCTTTGAGGCCGGGTATGATATGATGATGATGATGCCCACAGAGGCGAATGTTTTAAAAAGTTTATGTATATATATGTATTATGCATTTCATATCGTAGCCCCTAGAGGCACTCAGATATTACAGGTTGTATCTCCTCTATCTCTCTCTTTTCATTACTATTCTTGTTTATACTTTCCTGCCTAACATACTTGGTACTTTATTCGTACTGACGTCCCTTTTACTTGGGGACGCTGTGTTTCATTCCCGCAGGTCCCGATTGATAGGTTGACAGTCCTCCTAGTAGGCTATCATCTCAGTGAAGGTGTTGGTGCACTCCACTTGCTCCGGAGTTGCCTATTTGGTCAGTATGCTTTGGATATGTATTGATTGGTATGGCGGGACCCTGTCTCGACCTTTATGATTTTATGTACTCTTAGAGGCTTGTAGACAGATGTCAGGTGTATGGATAATTGTATGGCCTTGTCGGCCTATGTTTCGAGTTTACTAATGGTCATGTCGGCCTTATAAGCCCGTATGTCACATATATTAGTTTGTATATCATGTTGGGTCTTCATATGTTGAGTATTCCCTTATGTTTTATTCTTGTTATCTCATGACGGGTTTTTTGGGTCATTTACTCATGATAACATGTTAAGAAAGATAAGTTACTTTGGTACTCGGTTGAGTAAGGCATTGAGTGCCCGTCGTGGCCCTTCGGTTTGGGTCGTGACATTCGGTCCCCCCTCCTCTTGAGCCTCAAGTAACAATGCCTTTATAGGCAAGTTACTAGGGCAGCAAATATCAGCTATGTTTTTTTTAGACCTTTCTTAGTTTTCCTTTTTGCTACTTAGTCCCTCAATTACTGACTTGCTTGCCAATCAAGTCTCTTTTGCAGCTTCTAAGAAGCTTCCTTATCAGTTACTTGATAGATTCCCCAAGTACATTACCCAAAACACCCTTAGTTACCCCTGAAATTTACTCTTAAGTCTCAGATGGGTTATGGGTCAAATTGACCCTGGGCTGACCCATTAGACTGAACTCCATTTTCTCTGGTCTTTGATTCAATCAACAATCAAATCCAGTCCATTGAAGCCCAAATAAAATTCAAACCCAAAAATGATTAGAGATTTAAAGTGAAACCAGAATAAAGGAAAAAAAGAGATTTAAAATTAATCAGGAAAACGAAAAATCTGAAACCAAAAATGACTTAAATAAAAAGAACAACAATAAACAAAAAGGGTGATGGAAACCTACCGATTCAACCCTGGACTGGACTGACCCTCTCAATTACACCGCAGGATAATGTCAATCATCTGTTCTTTGTCAAGAACAGGAAAATGACATCATTTCGCGATGAAATTGGCCCTAAAACATCATGAGACAAGACCCTCGACCTTGCATGCGTAGTTTCAATTTTAGGCTTTTAGGGCTTAAACCTTTGATTTGATATTCGAACCGCTCCGGAGGTGTTTGAAGGAAACTGAGTTAGGATTTGGGAATAGGGGTTCGTGGAGGTCCTGGAGTGTAATTTTGGTGAGGATTGGAGCTGGCACCGCCACCGGAGAAAACAAGGGCGGCGGCTAGGGTTTCGGAGTTTTGAGGGATTTCGGTGGGATTTGAAGGGAGCTGATGGTGGATTCATGATGAGGAAGGGGAGAGGGAGCTTTGGTGTGAGTTTTGGGGCATTTGGTGGCCGGCCGCCGCCGTGGGCGATTTTCGACGGGCGGCAGGCGGTGGTTTAGGGCGAGGCTAACGGGGGTGGGAGATTCAGACAGTTAAATAATAAACCCCACCCCACTTCCCCACCGTTGGATTAGATTAATCTCGACGGTTCTGATTGATTCGAGCCTGGACGGTGTCATTTGAGGAAGAGGGGAAATTGGACCGGGTTGGACGCGGGTTTGGGCTGGGTAAAGGGTATTTTGGACGGGTGTCTGGTGCAGGGGGTTTGGGCTTGAGGTAAATTTGGCCCAGATTTGAATTTGTTCTTATTCCCTTTTCCTTTTCATTTTTATTTTTTCTTCTAATTTCTTTTAAATTGAGATTAAAAATTAAACATAAAACCTAAATTAATTCCTAATCAAATTATCCTATCGAATTAAGTTAACTAACTCTAAATAATAATTACCACAACTAATTAAATACCAAATTAAAGAAAACCTCCAAAATTCGAGACTAAAATTAAAAATGCAAAAATAAGTTATTTTTCTGATTTTTTCCATTTTTATAAAATAACTAATTTGTCAATTAATCCTAAAATGTAAATTAGATCCTAAATGCAAATGCAGCACAGACAAATGCAAATAATACCAAACAAAAATCTATGAAATTGCAAATACTGAAAGAAATTATTTTGTTTTGAATTTATGGGAGCAATTCATATAGGGCAAAAATCACGTGCTCACAATCATTACAAACAATGGGGCTAATCTCAATAGTTATCTGATGAAAGAGGTATGTCAGCAGTTCAAGATTACACATCGCAATTCTTCCCCATACCGCCCTAAGGCAAACGAAGCAGTTGAGGCAGCCAACAAAAACATAAAGAAAATACTTCGGAAAATGGTGGAAGGTTCTAGGCAGTGGCATGAAAAGGTGCCATTTGCACTGCTGGGTTACCACACTATTGTCCGTACTTCAGTAGGGGCGACTCCTTATTTGTTGGTGTATGGCACTGAAGCAGTGATACCCGCAGAAGTGGAAATTCCATCCCTTTGAATTGTCGTAGAGGCTGAGATCGATGATGAGGAGTGGGTCAAAACCCGCTTGGAACAATTGAGTTTGATCGATGAGAAGAGACTGGCAGCAGTGTGTCATGGCCAGTTGTATCAACAGAGAATGACAAGAGCATACAACAAGAAGGTGCGTCCACAGAAGTTTGAAGTGGGGCAGTTAGTATTGAAACGCATTCTTCCTCGTCAGGTTGAAGCAAAAGGAAAATTCGCCCCAAATTGGCAGGGGCCGTTCGTTGTGACTAGAGTGTTGTCCAACGGTGCATTGTATCTGACAGATGTAGAAGGCAAATGTGTAGAAATGGCTATCAATTCTGATGTAGTCAAGAGATATTATGTATGATTTCTTTCTTTGATTGTACTTGTTTGTATTTGGCATGTCTCGAATATTGAAATGACGAATGCATTTTGTTCTGCTATCTAAACATTTTATCCCTCGTTACCCCTTTGAGCCTCATTTATTTTCTTTCATACCCCTCCTTCGGAATCAATAGCAAATATCGGAAACACAAGCGTAAAGATAAGTAAAGAAAGGAGAGAAAAAGTGAAAGGAAAAAGAAAAGAGAAAGAAAGAATGAAAAGAGAAAGAAAAGAATGAAAAGAGAAAGAAAAGAATGGAAAGAGAAAGAAAAGAATGAAAAGAAAAAGAGAGAGAGAAAAAAAAACAAAAGGAAAAACAAAAGAAGAAAAGAAGAGAAAGAAAAAGAGAAGAAAAATCACAACAAACAAAGTAATTCCTATGTCATGAACTACGTTCGACCTGATTCCTTTTAAGGATACGTAGGCAGCCTCATGGTTCAGTCCCATAAAAGTAAAAATCCAAAAGTCCCCAAACAAGAAACTGGGGCAGAAGTTGCGGTTGTTATCAGAAATCTGATTCCGAAGGTTGTAAGTTGGAACCCAATCAAATTGTTTTGAGCTTTGTATACCCTTCCTTTCTAAACTCATCCAAAAGACACATTACGGTCCAAAGAAAGACCTTCTGATCAGTTTTCGGGAAATGCCAAGTCGAGCAGGTAGAGCTGATTCATGTCAGGGGAAACACTTTGGTCCAAACAAGGAAAAGAAATCAAAATAGGAGAGTCTTATTGGTGAAAACCCTTACGGGCACCGTAAGGCGACGGGAGCTGAGAGAAATAAAAAATGAGAGAGTCTTATTAGTGAAAAACCTCACGGGCACTGTAAGGCGAAAGTGAGTTGAGAGATGAACGGATGAGAGAGGTCTGCTGGTGGAAACCTTCCAAGGCACCGCAGGATGAACAAGGTCAGGATTTGGTTAAAGAAATCAGGTTATGGAAATTCCGGGGCAATAAAGTGTGGCAACTGGAAGTTGATTGGTTGGACAGGTTGGGCCGATTAATCCAAAATGCATGTCATGATCATTGGTGTCAGCTGCTCCACTCAGATAAGTCCTTTTACCTTTTTCTCTTCAGATAGTCTTCCAGTTTTGGATTTTCTTATCCTTAACTCTGAAGGTCATTGCATTTCATTTCTTTTGGGTTTATTTCTCTAAGATGTTCCCAATGTCAGTTCTGTTTAAGCAAATAAGAAGGAATTTCAAAGCTCACTACCAGCTTCAATGATTGCAAAGCACAGTGCGGCCAGAGCATACCAAAGATAGCATGGTTTAAGGTGGGATAAAGTGCCGGCAAAAGTTCCATCGGCAGAATGATTTAGTAATTTCATGGGAAATGTAGAGTTTCAGTTAAAGGGGTCAGAGGTGTGAAACAGCGGTTCGGGTATAGAACACTCGGGTCATCCCAGAGTCATGGGGTTTGAAAAGTCAGTCAGAAAGCACAGTGGTTCAGGGCCAGTTCAGGGAAGCTAGTCAAAACAAAACAGTGCAACGGAGAAACCTTCAGCAAGAATGCCATCAACTAACCACTACATTTTAAAACTGACAAAATTTTTCTTTGATTAAAACAGAGGCAGGAAATTTTGGTTGTTTCAGAGAAACCCTCCGTAAGGAAAGGCAGTCACCGAACAGGTTTGATTTTGATTTTCAGGACCCTCCTGGAAAATGGGACCTAGTTTAAAGCTCAGAAATAGCATAATCTAGCATAAATATATCCCAAAGGAATATAAGTTGGCTTAGAAGTTTGCATGTTCGAGATAGGATTCAATTAGGAGTTTTTAGGACCCTCCTAGATAATGGGACTTAGCTTTAAAATTTCGATTAGATAGCAACATTTAGCGTAAATTTTGTTGTAGGGTAGTATAATTCAACCATAAAAGTTATCACTCTTAAGATAAAACTTGACTTTTGATTTTCAGGACCTTCCTGGATAATGGGGAGTAGTTTAAAGACCCTCTTAGATAACAAGATTTAGCAGAAGTCACACCTTTAAAAGATATAGCTTAGACTTAAAATTGTCGTTTAATTAAAAGTTGCCAGGATCCCCCTGGATAATGGGACCTAGCTTTTAAATTCTTAGTAATATTTGGTAATATGATTCAGTTTAACACTCACATATGTGCCCAGTTACCAAACCGGGGCAGAAAAATTTCTTTGTTTTGTCTGTTTTTTGTTGAAATCAGGTACCCACTGGGAGAATAGGGAGAAGCAGTTCAAGTTTAGCAGTCAGGAGCCCGCCTGGAGAGCATGAAATACATTTCAAGTCAGCAATCAGGAGCCCACCTGGAGAACAAGGGAGTATAATTCAAGTTTTAGTTTTCAAGTTCTTATTGATATTTGGTAATGTGATTCATTTTACACTTACATATGCGCCTAGATACCCAAACTGGGGCAGAAAATTTTTCTTTGTTTTATCTATTTTGTTGAAGTCAGGAGCCCGCCTAGAGAGCAGAGAATACATTCTAAGTCAGCAGTCAGGAGCCCGCTTGGAGAGCAGGGAATACATTTCAGTTCAGCAGTCAGGAGCCCGCCTAGAGAGCAGGGAATACATTTCAAGTTTAGCAATCAGGAGCCCGCATGGAGAGCAGGGAATATATTCAAGTTTAGCAATCAGGAGCCCGCCTGAAGAGCAGGGAATGCGTTTCAAGTTCAGCAATCAGGAGCCCACCTGGAGAACAAGGGAATACATTTCAAGTTCAGCAATCAGGCGCCCACCTGGAGAGCAAGGGAGTATAGTTCAAGTTTCAGCTTTCAAGTTCTTACTGATATTTGATAACATGATTTAGTTTACATTCACATATGTGCCAGCTACCAAACTGGGGCAGAAGTTTTTCTTTGTTTTTGTCTATTTTGTTGAAGTCAGGAGCCCGCCTAGAGAGCAGGGAATACCTTTCAAGTTCAGCAGTCAGGAGCCCGCTTGGAGAGCATGGGAATATATTTCAAGTTCAGCAATCAGGAGCCCGCCTGGAGAGCATGGGAATACATTCAAGTTTAGCAGTCAAGAACCCGCCTGGAGAGTATGGGAATACATTTCAAGTTCAGCAATCAGGATCCCACCTGGAGAGCACAGAAATACAGTTCAAGTTTTGGCAATCAGGCATCCACTTGAAGAAAAGGGAAAGTATCTCAGATTACAATTCAAGTCAGCAACAAAAGAAGCTCGCGACAAGAATGCGAGTCAGCAGTCCGAGGTGATCAACAAAAGTTAGTCACAATAAAGAAAAAAAGATAAAGACAAGAAGTTAATCCAAATGCAGAAGTTGATGAAAGATATGAGCTTCTCAAGACATGGTTGAGGTCACAAGCACTTCATGCCCTGTTTTGATCCGAAAAGCTGAAGAAGAATGAGCTAGCACCTGCAACTAGCAAATGTCAATGTTCAAATTCAAAGTCTACATGAAGAACCACTCAAGACTCAAGATCAAGCTTCAGAATACTTATAGATAGGAATCTTGTAACTCGTAGTTGACAGGCTTAGTTAGTCTTTTTCATTCCTTTTGATTTTGATGTAATAACCGGACTGCGGACCGGAACCTCGGCGGAACGGCACCTCGACCGGCTCTCCACCTCGGCACACTCCATCATCTCACTCACCTCTGAACTACACGTGACCTGATTCCTTTATAGCCAAGGATATGTAGGCAGCTCAGATACCAGGGCTCGGTCACATTCCTCTTTTCTCTTAATTTTGGTCTCTTTAAATAAGGGTCGGGTCAAAAAACCTGTCTAGTCGTTCTTTGTCTGAAAATACTTCGTCTTTCCAGTTAAAGAGGGGCAACTGTAGACATGTGATTTTTTATTCTCCCCAAGATTTTTCATATTTTAGCATATAAATATTTAATTTAGGCCTAATATAGCTATTTCAACTATTTTTGACTTTTTTCCTTTATTTTTCGTCATAAAAATGGAAAATTACAAAAAATATTTTAGCTCACGTATCTTTCATAAATTTAAATAAAAATATACAAAAATAGTACTTTATTTTTATCTTTACATAATCTTAAAAATACAAAAATATATAATAGTTTCATGTTAGCTTTTGCATTATGTAGTATTTTTATCTTATTTTAAAAGGAGTCGATTAAGGTGTTGGATCATAATTTTAAGAGTTTTAGAACCCAGTTCTTGACCCAATTCAGATTAGTCCATTAAGCCTAGGGACCCTTCTAGACTCTTCTTTGGAATAAAAACAAACAAAAAGACCCTAAGGACCTAATACACAAAATACACAAAAATATACCTAAACCTAGATTCTACCTATAAAGTAATGCTTAAAAAATCTAAAAGGAGGGGAGAGAACAACGCTGAAGGAGGACATCAACGCAGCTTTTGACAGAACCCACCCCCCATCGTTCTTCATCTTCTTAAAAGAGAAGCCAACCCTATCTCTCTTCTCAAGGATCAACTCCATAAAGTAGCGATGAAACCCCGCTAATTTTCGATCATGTTCAGCCATAGAAATCAGCCTTAAGAACAACCCCAAATTCTCTATTAAACCCATCCCAAAATCCGCACCAAAAACCAGCAAAAACAACTCCAAAAATCAGCTCCAAAACCTTCCCAAAATCACCTGAAGCAACTCAAAAAAAAATGCAACTAATATCACCCTCTAAACTCGAGCAAAAGCAGCCCGAACTTTGTGAAAAGCAGCTCGAAAACGCAGCAAAAGCTGTTGTCAAGCTCACCCAAAAACCTTTCTTTCGAGGTCAAGTTTGAAGCTTTTCTCGTCCAACTTCCGCCGTGGTTCCATTTGCAGCCTCTCATTGTGTTTGTAGTAAGTTGGAAGCTTTGTTTCCATTGTACAAATTTGGAGGAACATATTCAATAATAAAGCTGAGCTCTGGCTTCTTTCTCTGCTGCCTTCATTTGTTTTTTTGTGACTCTACTGTCACCTGAATCATAGGTACACAATGAAATCCCTTAGTTTTTGTTTAGCTCTACATGGTCGATTTATGAAGTTATTTGAATACCCTTGAAACGTGATTCTGCTGCTACTTTTGTTTTTGAATTTTGGTGCTTTCATTTGCTTAGTATGCTATCCTTGGCCAATTTTTTATTGTTTTTCTTTCTTTCATTTTTTATATCTGTTTTGAGCTTCAATGTTTTATTTTGTCTTTGGCTCTTTGATAGAAATCAGTCATTGGTTGGGTTTGTGTTAGAATCTGTATTTTAATTTAATGGATTGTAGCTAATGTTGAGAGAGGCATCTATATAATAAACTCTAGATCTAGATTATAGTAATATTTTGTTCTCTTTCTTAGTTGGATGTTTGTTAGTCTACAATGATGATGGGAAAGGGGTGTGTACCACCGTTGGCTATTTTTAAACTATAATGGAAATTTTCTTTTTGATGTGATCGGTATAACTAACAAAGCATGAATCACTTACTATTATTATAGTTAAAGTTTTGCAATGACATTGAGTAGTCGTGCGTATTTGCCATTGTTTATGTGAGGTTGTATTCATTAATTTCACAATGCAAAGCTTGCAGAAGCATAACAATTCCATGTATAAAAAAAAATTAACGATTGAAGCATATGGGCTCCATTACGTGAAATCCATCGTTATATTTTAAGTAGCAATTTGCATATTTTTGTCCCAAATTGAGTTCCATGATTTTGGCTTCCACGCTTGACGTAGGAAAATAAACAACTTACAAATATTTGTAGTTTACTTTTGACGCGATTAATAACAGATTATTGTGGCCATGGGTACGGCTCCCGTAGCATGGTTATGATACGTAAATCTCAATTGAGGTGTGTCATGCCAAATAAAATCTCAAAACCCATGGCCCTCATCTAATTAATTTTAACCCTTTAGAAATCGAGGTGTGCCATTTAGTTGAATTTTTCATGGCCCTCGCACACTTGAAAGTGCGTAGTTGCTTTAGGCGCGTAATTTAAATTAATTTTCTTAAACTCGGGTGTGCATTTCATGTGATCCAAATCCAAATTTCAACAACGTTAAACAAAATGTGTCTCGGACTGCGGGTGCATTTCATGTGGCGTGGTCCAAAGACGCATTTTAGATGACGTTGAAATCTTCTTGAAATTAATTAAAAGCGGTAAATTGTTTAAAATATACCATAGGCTAAAACATGTATTAAAATCAGATAATAGGGCAATTGTGATAGTTTAAGCAATCGTGCTAGAACCACGGAATCTGAGGGTGCCTAACACCTTCCCTCGGGTTAACAGAATTCCTTACTTAGAATTTCTGGTTCGTAGACTTCACAAGGAAAGTCGAATCTTCCTCGATTTGGGATTTAAAAATAAACCGGTGACTTGGGACACCAGAAAACAAACCATCCCAAGTGGCGACTCTGAATTTTAATAAATAATCTCATTTCGAATAATGTCACTTAAAGTGGAAAAACTCCCTTGTACTACCTTCGGGTGTGTAAAAAGGAGGTGTAACAAATATATTTGGACTTGTTTGTATGATTGAACGAGGTCTTGCGGGCCTCGAGTGTGATTTGGGGTGGTTACAGACCATTTTGGTGAAGTTTGGAGTTGCTGCTTTTCAGCAGGTGCTTGTGTTCTTCGAGTTCGTGTGTTTGCAATGCGTGTTATGGGGTGCTGGTCTGTTTCGCTTAGCATTTGTGGGAGGAAGTTGCGTTTGTGTAGTTGTGTTTCCAGGTTTATCGTGTTCGCGTAGAGCTAGATCTGGCAAGGGAGATTTTGCCTTCGCATTTGCGATGTAGCTCACGTTTGCGAAGGAGGAGTTCTATTAGCTATCACGAACGCGAGAGTCAGGATTTGTGCGTGAAGGAGGATTTTGGTCAGAGGCAGCTTTGTGCTATGCGAACGCGAGACTTCTTCTTAGTGTGCGAAGGGTACTGTTGGGCAGTGTATTTAAGTTGTCATTTTGGGGACTTGAGCTCATTTTATCATATTTTGAGATTGAGAGCTCGGACTGAGGCGATTTTCACCCATTTGGATTGGGTAATTGTTCTTGACTTGGATTTAATATTATTCATGATTATACTTTTGATTTTGATATTCAATTGGTGAATCTAAGAGAAAAAATATGGGGGTGGGGGGGATTGGAAAAACTTTTCTAAAGTGAAAAATGAAGTTTTTAACCTAGATTTTGAGTTAATTTTGGATGAAACTTGTATTGGATTGTGTGTTCGGAATTTATGAGTTTCGTTTGGTTCCACGGTGCGTACTCGTATTGACTTTTTGGTGGACTTTGTGTATCTGTATAAAGATTGGAACTTTATTATTTCGGGTTATTTCCTATGGCTTTGTTTGATGTAATTGAGTTATTTTTTGCTAGATTCCAGCCATTCGAAGGTTGATTCCCGTGGGAAGTCATTTTTAGGGTATTGATTTGGCTTGTTTGAGGTAAGTGTCTTGCATAACTTTGGTTGGAGAATTTTTCTTAATATTTGTATTGTTTGCTACATGTGGGGCTGATGTATATACAAGATAACGAGCATATATACAAGTGTCATGGGTATTCATGCTCGAGGTAGATTCTAGATTACTCTATGCCTTATTTAGTTATGTGTTCTACCTGATTCTACGTGTTACTCAATTGATTAATTACGTGAGTACAATAAGCTGGTGCTAGAGCAATATTGAGGCGATTGGTACCTTATCTTGAACATGATGAGAAAATCTTGGGATTATGCTAGTTTGCCTTTGACGTATTTATATGCATGTTATTAACACACATCCGTACTTGTTCTTGTGTTGTGCCTTGATTTGGACATTTGCACTTTGTGACACATATGTGATCCTTTGTATGACTACTTGAACTTGGTTGCTATAATTGATTTAGCCATAGTCATGCCTTATATGTTGAACACTCATCCGTATTTTATTATTGTCATGTCCTTGTGTATCTTGTTGATAAAATTATGGGCTTATATGTTTGATGAAAATTTGGCACATTACTTTGTGATGATTATGGCACACGTGAATATTATTATTATTATTATTATTATTATTATTATTATTATTATTATTATTATTATTATTATTATTATTATTATTATTATTATTATTATTATTATTATTATTATTATTATTATTATTATTATTATTATTATTATTATTATTATTATTATTATTATTATTATTATTATTATTATTATTATTATTATTATTATTATTATTATTATTATTATTATTATTATTATTATTATTATTATTATTATTATTATTATTATTATGTGGCGAAATAAGGGTGACATTATTGATATTGCACATGCGGCGAAATAATGGCGACATTATTGATAATGTTATATGATAGTTTGAGGGTGATTCTCTTGATGTTTATGTGGTGGTACTAGAGTGACATTCTTGATTGTGCAAGTGAATTCTTATGCTTTGTCATGCATTTTACATATTTTCTTTTGTTACAGCTAACATGCTATCCTATGCTCCCGTTATATTTGATGATTTGGTTGTCAAGATGAATTTACCTATGTGGAGTTAATATCTCACGTTTTGTTGAGTTGTCGGTAGCGTATCAGATTTACGTGATAAGTAAATTGTCATCATGCATTTATATTGAATTCTTGAAAGGTTCTCTTGAATGTGTTATTTGGCAATTGATACGAAATTAGTTCATGTTGGGCACATGTTTACAGTTATGTATGAGCATTGAGCATACACATTATATGATACATACCCCTTTGTGAGCATGATTGGTGCAAGTTATATTTGTTGAACATGTCTAATTGATAAAATTTATTTATTACCCTCTCTCCTAGTTGTGCACCTTTACGATAGATATTCTTATTTCTGTAATTTCCTTTTTGGAATATTTTCTCGGTATTATATATGTTACCGGTTCTGCAAAATGAGTATTTTTTGACTTAAAAACATCGTCACTATTTCTCCGAAGTTAGTCATGATACTTACTGAGTACGTGAGGTCAGAGGCGGATTTAGGATTTGTTGAACATGGGTGCACCACTAAAAAAAATAAATAAATATATTAAGTGGGAATTGATCCATGTTCCTCTAGGTTAATAATCCAATATTAAACCAAGTGCACCATTTAGTCTTTTTGGAACATGGGTGCCAAAACATAATATTAGTAAATTCTAGAAAATACGTGCATAAAATATCTAGTTTGGTGGAAAGACCATGAGTTCACGTGCCCCATGATTTGGGTTATACATCCACCCCTGCATGAGGTCGGTTATACTCATATTACACTTATGCACCTTGTATGCAGATTCTGGAGCTGAGTAGCTGTGGGAGACATATCGGCGTACCGGATTCATGCTATCTTTCGTTCATGGTAGCTTAGGACTTTATTTATGTTTATGTAAACTTCAAACAGATATTACAAACATTCTTCATAAATTGCTTTGTGAATCTAATCTTAATGGCTCATGACTTGTACTATCAATCCTTGAGATAGTTGTATTGAATGCTGTTGCAGTCTTTATTATTAATATTAATAATTTCTCATTATAGTTGTAGCTTATGCTGTTTGACTTGCTTAACGAGTTGAGTTAGGTGTCATCACGATTTAGTGGGATTTCGGATTGTGACAATTGAAAGATAATTAGATAGGTTTATACAATGCAAAAATATTAAACAGGTGTAATTTACTAACACCGAATCCAAAATGAGCATAGGCTGAAATTTTGACCTTTTTGTTCCAACACTTTATCAACAAAAATATCTTCCACTCGAAAAATATCCCCGAGTAAGTCCATTAAATCGGACGGTAAGCGTTCAATCTCACGTACATCCATCCAACGGCCATCAACTCTTCCACTCCTATAAAACCTCAAACCCTAAACCTTTTCTCCTCCTCTTTCCTCTCCTGCTTCTGCACTTAACTGCCACAAGCGTTTTCAGCAGGAGAGCATTCCCCTCACATCCATACAAAGAAACGCACCAACCCATTATCTATCATGCCTGCACTTGCTGTAACTGAAACAATGGTCTCCGAAGTATCCCAGAAGAAAATGAAGAAGACCCCCAAATCTCCCGCCGACACCCATGATTTAGAAACTCCTGCTGATAAGAAAAGCAAAGAAAAAAAGTCGAAAAAGACCAAGATTGATTCTGGGTCTGATTCAGAGGAGCTGAAGAAGAGCAAAAAGAAAGAGAAAAAGCGAAAAGCTTTGGACTTTGATGATGAGGAAGAGCAGAAGAGTGAAACGAGCTCCGAGATATGCGAGCCGATAGATGAGAAGAATAGGAAGAAGAATAAGAACGCTAAATTGGAGGAGGAAGAAGTGGTTGTTGAGAAGAAAGTGGAGGATCCTAATGTGTTGTCTAATTTTAGGATTTCAAAGCCTTTAAGAGAGGCTTTGAATGCTAAAGGAATAGAAGCACTTTTCCCTATTCAAGCTATGACTTTTGATGATATTCTTGATGGGTCGGATTTGGTTGGACGAGCTCGTACTGGTCAGGTATAAATTCAGCTCTTTATTGTATCAATTCATGCATATTTACTTGCCCTGTGAATATTTAAGGTGGTGTTATTTGCTGGTTTGGTTATGGTTCATGCATGTTAATATTGGCATGACATGAGCTTAAATGGTCAGTGTTGATTTATATAGCCTACCCCTATTTGTTTGGGGACTTAGGTATAGTAGTAATAGTTTTTGTTGTTGTAATTGTTGGTTTAGCTTGCGTTATTACGCATAATTGATTTACAACATAGCTAATGTTTGTAAATTCATGATAAACTGGGATTTTGTACCAATCCAGCACTATCTCTTGTCCTGGGGTTGCTGGTTCTTTGTGGCTTTCATTCTTGTGATATCCACGAAATATATATACCTAGGCGTAGCTGGTTTTTCCTGTTATTTTCATCCTATAATATAAGGACTAAAATGTTTACTAAGCTTGGTAGAGACTTATCAACATCAGTCGCCAAGTTTTGTACGGTTTTATTTTCGCACTTCTATTTCCTACCAACAGATACCATATTTCTTACTGTAATGTCTACTAGGAAAAGGCCTAGAGTCTGCTAAATTGCTTATAAAGGTTCGTTGGTCTATCTGCCGCTAGAGATGTATGGGTATCCCTTGTGAGAAGTTTATTTCTGGATTGTGTTTATTGGTTATACACATGAAACCTTTTGATGAAAAGTTTATGTGTCAATTGTGAGCTGCCTGTTTCCTACTATAAATTATTTGTTCATCAAGAATTTAAGCTAAATGGAAAGAGTGAACTTTAGTCCGCATGTTATGAACGTTAATGGTAAATTGATTTTCCTATTGCTTTCACAGGCCACAGCTGCTAGAAATTTCATGATAGTGCTTTTGACTATTTTGGTTAACTAGATTGTACAGCAGAAAATGACTTCAAATTTTTCTGTATTTGCAGGGTAAAACACTGGCATTTGTTTTGCCCATATTAGAGTCCCTAACAAATGGTCCTACTAAAGCATTGCGAAAAACAGGATATGGGAAGGCTCCAAGTGTTCTGGTGCTTTTACCTACTAGGGAATTGGCACTTCAGGTATATATTATCAGCCTTCTCTAGGTGGTTGCTTCGTTGAGTATAAACAAATGGGATCTCATTTTCTCACAAATAGCATCACATTAATCTGTTAATTGTAGGTGTTTGCGGACTTTGAAGTTTATGGCCGGGCTATGGGGCTCACTTCATGCTGTTTGTATGGAAATTCTCCCATGGGAGCACAACAGGTTCAACTAAAAAGAGGAGTTGATATTGTAGTTGGTACTCCCGGAAGAATTAAGGTAGTGTTTGCTGGTTTACAGGATGAATTTATTCACTATTGTGGAGTGAAAATTAACTCCTTCAAATATTTGCTGCAGGACCACATTGAAAGGGGAAATCTTGATTTCAGGTCTTTAAAGTTTCGTGTTCTTGATGAAGTCGATGAAATGTTAAAAATTGGTTTTGTAGATGATGTCGAACTTATTTTAGGTATGGTATGAGCAGCAGTTCATTGCTATCTGGTTTCACCTCTCCATATTTGTATCATGCTGTTATCGATGTTAGGATGAAATTCTGACAGCTGAAATGTGCCAGTGCCTTACTGTTCTGTTGAGGGATTTTCTATTTTATGGTTATTGACAGTGTTATGCTTTTCTGTATGTTTTGTTCCTGTGTTATCCAAAGGCAAGGTTGAAGATGCAAGCCAAGTTCAAACAATTCTTTTCAGTGCCACTTTGCCAGACTGGGTGAAGCATGTACGTTCATTATATCTTTTGTTTTTGAATTCATAGTACAGTGCATTATTGGGGAATATTTCATGCCCTTTCGTTTATATATCAGTTAAATTGTTCTCTGCCCCAATCCCTGGTAAACGGACCACCTTGAAATTGAGGATTAGAGTGGGGTGGTGGCATGTACAACTGCTGTGCTCTGAGCTTAGACTTCTTTCTCTCTCTAATAATCTTTTCTCTTACTGAAACATGTTTTTGGTGTCAGATTGCTTCTAAGTTTCTGAAACCTGATAAGAAAACGGTTGACCTTGTTGGTAATGAGAAAATGAAGGCCAGTAAAAATGTGAGGCATATTATTATTCCATGCTCTAGTTCTGCAAGATCTCAGCTGATTCCTGATATCATTCGGTGCTACAGCAGGTAGGTTGCTTCTTATTTTCCAGTATCTTCCAGTTAAAGCATGATAATGAACCTCTGAAATGATTATAAATCTTTTGTTCCATGAAAACTTAGTGGAGGCCGCACTATAATTTTTACTGAGACAAGGGGGTATGCTTCAGAGCTAGCTGGCTTGTTGCCTGGGGCAAGTGCTTTGCATGGGGAGATACAACAGTCACAGCGTGAGGTATAATTTTGCTGATATACATGTTTCATTTTAGTATGCTCTCTTCATCCCCCCCGCCCTCTTCCCCTTTTCCTTTTGGGTTCTCCCCTTCTGTTTTGAGGGATGGCAATTCCTTAGAATTAACCACCTTAGAATGTTGATTATACGCATATGAAATAGGCAGTATTTGTCATCAACCTTCCAGGCTCATTGACAAATTGATACTTATGGTGTGAGTGTCTCCTTTGACAACCTTCGAGACTTATTATCACATGTTGTTCTCAGGTTACACTTAAAGGATTCAGATCAGGAAAATTCATGACATTAGTGGCCACAAATGTGGCTGCCCGTGGATTGGATATTGACAATGTTCAGTTAATCATCCAGGTTTGTTACCACATTCATGTTCCATGCTTGATTCTTAAACTTTATTGGTATTTGAATGCTGAATGTGATATTTCTGTTCAGTGCGAAGCGACTAGTGATGTTGAAGCATATATTCATCGATCTGGGAGGACAGGACGGGCAGGTGAGCTTCTGATGTTGGGAATTGCTTGTTTTAGCTTACATAAATTAGGGGAGCATACTTCCTAGCTTTATTTTTCCTGTCACATTCCAGGAAATACTGGTGTTGCTGTACTTCTGTATGATCCAAGGAAGTCCAACATCTCTAGAATTGAAAGAGAATCTGGTGTGAAGTTTGAGCATTTGTCTGCTCCACAGCCAGCTGATGTTGCTAAAGCAGCTGGGAAAGAAGCTGCTGATATAATTGCTGAAATCTCCGATAGGTATGATTTTCATTTGTACCTGGTGAATTTTAAATGTATCATTTCATTTATTTTTTCCCAAATCTCTGTAGTGTCATACCCGCATTTAAGGCTGCTGCGGAGGAGCTTCTGAATACTTCCGACCTATCACCAGCAGAGTTGCTTGCGAAAGCTCTTGCCAAGGCTGCTGTATGTTTCTGTTGTTTCTATTTGTTCTCTCTGGAGGCAAACCTGATCTTAGACTAACTCGTGACTTGCTTTTCCAGGGGTATTCTGAGATCAAGACTCGGTCGCTTCTTACTTCTATGGAGAACTGTGTTACTCTGCTTCTTGAGTGTGGGAGGCCCATATTCTCACCTTCGTAAGTATTTAAAATATAAAAGATATTGTTTCTCGACTTACAACTATTTTGTAAGTAGCCTTTGAATGTCGTATTTTCATCATTATCTATTTGTTGTGCACTTCAATGCCTCAAATTGTGATTTTGTTGCTGAATGTGACTTTCATTTTTAGTCTTATGCATATGCACAAGAAAACTTAAAACACATCTTTTTAGCCGCAAGCAAGGATGTAGGCAAGGGAACTGTGAATGTTCATACTTCCACATCAGTGTTTCTACCCATTTATATGAAAATGAATGTTGATAAATGAATTTCTCATTGTCCACTAAATGGGTTCATGAACGAGAGTTTCTCATTGTCCGCAATTGGAAGTAGTGAATTACATCACATGTTTACAGCATCTTGCATCAGAGATTTCGTTGTGCTAAGCAGTGCTCTTAATTTACATGAAACCTAAGTTTGTCAAAGGATTTAGCTTATGACCTACATTTGTTTCTTTTTCACGAGATATATATGATGAAGCTGGTTGCTATAGCAGAGCTTTATTAACTGGTTCAGTCCAATGATTTTCTAATCTTTTTTACTATCATATCATTGGCAGCTTTGTCTATAGTGTCTTGAGGAGGTTCCTACCTGGGGAGAAGGTTGAATCAATCAACGGTCTTACTTTGACGGCCGATGGAAAGGGGGCAGTTTTTGATGTATCTGCTGAGGACTTGGACCAATTTCTTGCAGGTATATTTCTCCATTTTCCTGTAGCTGATCTACCCATGGACATATATAATCACCCAACTATTGTAATACAGAATTTTTAAAATTAATTTCAGTCATTAGATGGGTTGTAGCTTTTCTAACTTCCTCTTCTTTGCTCTCTCTTTTCCTGCGGGGTTGATGGGTTTTGCAGGCCAAAAAACTGCACATGGCGTAAATTTAGAGGTAGTGGAAGCGTTGCCTCAGTTGCAAGAGAGAGAGAAGCCAAGAGGTGGAAGATTTGGAGGTGGTGGTCGTGGTGGCTTCTCTAACAGAAGAGGCGGAGGTGGCTTTTCTGGAGGAAGAGGGGGAAGAGGTAATGGTAACTTTGGTCGCAGATGGTAAGGAATGAATGCTGACACAATTTTTTTGACAGCTGACAATACAAGATTTTGTCCAGTTGCATTCAAAATTTTGGTATAGCGAAGAAAATGTAATCAGATTTCATTAAGGTTTCTTGCTATGTATTAATTAAATTTATATAGGTTTCGCCTCCCTGTACCTCTGCTTCATTCAGTTTTTCGCTTGTTGGTTGGACATTTCAAGTTATTGGATGACCATTTAGTTTTGCGTGTATTTGGTTTTTTTATTACCTGCAGAAAGCAGATGAAATTTAAATTTTTGGACGAAAGTTCATTTATGATACACATAATTTAGATTTTATTTGTGTCCAAACAGAAGTAAATCAGGTTGAGGGTATAAAATTGGGATGTTTGATTCTACCACCAGTCTCGTTTTCTTACATGGGTAGAATCAAATTGGTAGGGAAGGGAAAAAAAATGAGAATGGACTCGGACCAACTTACCATAATTGATGGTGTTTAAATTTTCCTACTATATAGAAGAGCGCAGAAGCAGCACACCATTGACATCCCTGCTTAGACACGGGTATTTAAGTATTTTCACATACCTTCTGTGTTCCCAGCTGCATATGAGATGAGAATGCATCTACAGATACTTCTTCTTTTCCATGGAATTTCATTTGGCTTTACTATGCTCCATCATCTGTTCCCCTGACCTTCTGTTATCTCAGATACTTATCGACTTTTATTTGCGGGTTTTTATTTTGTTAATATCAGTATTTTTACCGAGGTCAGTATTCTCCTTCAGTTGTCGATTCTCTTCGCAAGTTATTTTTTGCTCAATAACAATACTTCTACTGAGATTTTCACTGTACTTCCTTTTCTTTTTGTTTGCTTTGCTTCTTCCTTTATCAGTGGTATTTAGTTAAAATTTTGATTACAAAGGGGGTAACGTTTTATGAATTGGTATGGGTCTCTTTATTTGTGTCCATCTGACTAATTTGTGATGCTAATAATTTCATGTTTTCTTCATTAATGGTATCTTGAGTTTACATTGGTAGCAGCGGAATTTTTTTTAAAGATTGTTCGAACTCTAAGTTGTTCCACAGATAAGAAGCTAAATTTTTTTACATTCTTGAGGAAATAGCACACCATGAGAAAATTCATTAGAACAACTCTCGAATTAGGTTTTCCATTGTTTGGTTACCTTCTGTTAATGACTCTAGCGGAAAAATAAATGATAAAACACAATTTGTTAATAGTGAAAGGAGAGGGAAACAGATAGATCTACTTTGATTAAAGGTGAAGGGATGGCGAGATGACAAAATCAGTAGGTGGGCTTGATCAGGTGGCCTTGAAACCTCAAAGCATAACCAAAGATTTGAAGATTATAGGTTCGATGAGTCACGAAACAACATTGACTATTTATGTTATTGGGTTCAGAATTCAATATTTATATATATTTAAGAGATATTTTAATACATATACGAGGTTCAACCAAAAGCTACTAGGTTCGACCGAATCCATAGCTTATATCCTGCCCTGCACTCGAGATCTCACAATGCATTTAAAGAGAACCAACAAGTTTTGTGTCAATTTCATTAGTTAGAAGCTACATAGGTTAATTTAAGCTCCAATACTGCAAGGAGACAAATCATGAAGGAATTACAAATACACATAATTAAGCACTAGAACATGACTTTCTAGCAGGAAGTATTAATTTCTGAGTGCAATCAGAAATGGAAAGCTTTTTAAAGCAATTAGTTTCAGGTTTCATTTTATAACTTCCTTCTATCCATTTCTTGAAGTTGTGTATTAATTTTCTCCTTTTGGAATGACCATTTGAATGACCTCTATTAATATGGGACTTAAGTAGGTCCCGCAGATGAACTCCTCCTCATGATTAAGTCATTTACTTCTGGTACAAATTCTGTGACAATTTCTGTATATTCTTCTCCCAAATTCAATTCTTGATCTTGGTTTTTCTCTTGTTCTATTTGTTCTTCATTCCTCCTCATTAATTCATTCTTAAGCATGCATTACACCACCTTAAGTATATTAGCTCTTTGTCTTCAGTAATAATCAGTGATATTCTTTAGTATTCTGTCGGGCAGAATATTAACTATTATAAACAAGTAACTAAATGTATTCTATACCACAAATTATTTATATAAGATTAATCCTTAAAAATTACTATGCCTTTTTGGTTAGAGCAGAACATCTGATGAAATATTCTTGTGTAGATCCTTTTAGATAAGCGTAAGAGCTAAAGTATGTGATAAACAACTGAGTATCTGAAATGGTTGTACTTTGAAAGTTATTCAGGACCTCTTTTGTATCATTCCAAGCAAATGGCTGCCAGTGTGAGGCAGATAGAAACAAATTCTTTTAAGCTTTGCTTTGAACGTAGTGTTAAAAAGATCGAAAAATTGGTCAAATCAGAATCAGATTCTAAAGCTTTTATGTGAATCACTTTGCAAGTATCATTAAAAAAATTAATTGTATACATCATGTTGGGCCTATCATGAGTAGTTTTGCTATTATTTTTCTTTTCCTTTTGGGAAGGGCCTTAGGGATTTCCTGTTTGCCGATTCAATATGTTCAAGAGGATGTAGTTGGTGCTTCTTTTTCCCCTCTTAGAGTTACCGCTATTGACTTCCATGATTGTCGTTAGCCAAAGTTATATGATTTTAATCTTTAAAGTTTTTAATATTGAATCCTCTTTCTCGCTTACTACGAATGTTACGAGGGATTACAAAGTCTTTGTGGGTGGATATAGTTGAATGTATGATATAGGTACACCGACGCATAAGATCTACTGACCAAAAAGTGATCTAAAGCTTCTCTCAATTACATAGCTAAAGTTAAGATGAGTCTTTAGTAAAAATGATTGCCTCCTCAAAGTTAAAATTGATTATGAGCATATTTGTTCAGAATTGGAACAAACTTTTTTCCCTTTCATGTTATTTGCAGTATTTATTGATCTAATATTCTTCTTTTTATTTAATGTGCAGTAAGTGTTATTTATAGTTGTATAAAGATGAAGTTACTTTCTCATCTATAATTTGGTTATGTAGGATAAATTGTACGTAAATATGTATCATTATCTGTCACTTACCTCGTGCTACTTACAACTACGTGTGCATAGTTTATTTTCAACATGCACATTGTTTCGCATGCTTTTACCTAGATAAAAAGAACAAAAATCAAGTCGTTTTGTCTCTTACCCACTAAGTTTTCCTCGTATTGTTTCTCTGTGTTATCCAGTTTTGGCGCCTCAATTGCACAAAGTGTCTTTTCGTAATTGCATTCGACATCAACTGCTCATTATTCAGGTTACATTAGTTATAATATGATAAGTGGAACGGTGAAACTGCTTTATAAATAGAATAACTTTGCTAGAACTTTATGTCTTATTAAAGTAGCTCTCAAGTTTATCTGTTTTAAAGATTGCTAAACTGCTGAAATTACAGATGCCGGACGATAAAACAACCATAGCGTCAACAAGCTGCCCATCTAAAAAGAAGCGTCAATACTCAACAGAAATAATATCTAAAATGAAGCTTCGACGACGTGAGCTGTACAGACAACTATCATTTGATAAAAAAGAATCATTTTTATCACAACGATGATCAAAAGAGTTGAATCAAAAAGTCAGTGCCTACCGCTTGATTCCACTAAAGAAGGGTCATCCTTCAAAGCTGAAGTTGACTTGCATAGGAAAAGAACTCTCACAATACGCGAGCCATGTTCTGTTACCGAGATAGGTAGGAAACCAAAAAGATATAATTTTTACATGATACAGACTAAGTACAAAGACCCAGTTATACGTTCACATAGTCTTTGTATATACAAATATATGAATGCAAATGTGTGTTCTTTTTCATGACGCTACATAGATATCATTTTATAACTCTTTATATGTTTTGATACTATATTAGCCGATATATCTTCAGCTGCTGAGGCGGCTGCTGGGCTGACTGGTGGCTTTGGCAAAAGAAAGAATCTTACTGACCACTTCTTCGTGTTTGAACTTGGTAATTCGGAGGAAATATCTTGTTTAAATTTGAATACTCTCTTTTCTAAAATATTAATTATAACTATTTGTATATTAGGTTTAACATCTGCTGCAACCCATGAACGACATGATGCACAAACATTGGCTATCCCAAACAAAGGTTCGTCTCAACTAAATCTTATACCAACACCCACTACTAATTTCTTCTCAACAGTAATGGTATCATCTTCTAACACTGCTTAGATATCATTTTCTAACGCTTTATATGTTTTGATACTATATTAGCCGATATATCTTCATCTGCAGAGGCAACTGTTGGGTTGACTGGTGGCTCTGGCAAAGAAAAGAATCTTACTGACCACTTTTCCGTGTTTCAACTTGGTAAGTCGGAGGAAATACCTTGTTTAAATTTGAATATACTCTCTTCTAATATATTAAGTATAATTATTTGTATATTAGGTTTAACGTTTGGTGCACCCTATGAACGACATTATCCACAGACATTGGCTATCCTCAACAAAGGTTCGTCACAACTAAATCTTATACCAACGCCCACTACTAATCTCTTCTTAATAGTAATGGTATAGTTGTTTCAACTAATATAAATAGGTTATAGATCAACAAGAATAGGTTTTGACGTAAACAACTGCCCAATAGTGCAAGTATTTTAAAAACGATACCAAACTGCAAATATTGTGGTGCAAAAAGATTTGAATATGAGCCGCTGGCATTTTGCTGTATTAATGGTTCGGTTAAGTTGACATCACATGAAATGCCTACTGAATTGTTGAATCTCTATTTAGGAAATACTGAAGAATCTAAACACTTTTGCACCTACCTTAGAATGTACAACAACATGTTTGCATTTACTTCACTTGGAGTGAAGTATGATAAAGTTCTAACAAAAAGGAACCATGGAATTTACACATTTAAAGTACAAAGGCAAATGTATCACTTCATAAATGATTTGATTCCGCCAAATCGACAACCACGAAATTTACAGTTGTATTTTTACGATTAACACAGAAATATTGAATCGAATGGCTTCCTCGAGTATACTTAGACAATCAGTTATTGAGAAGCTAATGAATGTATTAAAGATAAATCCTTATTGTATGTTCTTGAAATCTCTGATACATATCCCAGATTTATCAAACTTTTATATTGCGTTGAGGTGCGGTCTTTGCTTAGATCAACAAGTATATAACCTGCCCAGTGTATCGGATGTAGCAACATTATGGCTAGAACAAGAAACAAACAATAATAGCTCTGCACCGCATATTCGAATTCACACTCATAATAATAAGAGCCAGTTAGTAAATTATTATTATGATTGCTATGATCCTTTGCAATACCTACTTTTATTTCCGTATGGTCAAAATGGATGGCATTGTAGTATTCAAAAGATTACCCAACCTGGACATAAACTGCGAAAAAAAGAGCTTAATGTGAAAATGAACAACTTCCATGTGTGTCAAATATGTGTTCAATATATAAATTTTTGAGTACCTTGGATTAAATTGACCTTTGCTTATGTCATAGTCCCTCACTGCACACTTCTAACATCAGCTTTACTTTGTACTCCCCCATGTGGACCCCACGTCCCATCCTACCTAAACCGTCTCTCACCTTTATATTTTTCAACCATTCATATTATTACAATTGTCAATAGTTACTAATTGCTTACACCCATATTAATCTTTTAGCTTGTCGTTCTGTAGAAGAAGTATTATGAGCTGCTTGACATCAATCCTATAAACATGCTGTTCTATGCAAAGATTCAGTAATTGCCATGGAGAATATATCTTTAGGTTTGAGATTGAGGGATCTGGTGCCTTTAGGCTCAACTAGAACTTGGATCCATGCTAATTAGTTTGTAGTAGTGCTGTCAATGTATCATGTGAAACTGAATGACTTCAGCATTGATCTACTGTTTTCCACACCTAGATGACAGGGGTGATGATAGCTAGCCATACAACAGCAGAAGTAACCAGTAACATAATTTTGATACCTTGATTTAATCATACTTTTTTTAAGTGTTTAATTTAATACAATATATCACAAAATGTTGAAGTTTGGCAAATTTGTCCCACATCGGTGGGCTCTTGAATTTTGGGGGGATTTCCCCCTTATAAAAGAAGGCCTAATGTTTAGGATTTAAACACACCTCTCATTTGCCTTCTCATCTGTTTAAGGCATTTGTATCTTCTCTCTTTAGTATTATTTCACTTGTATTTTTGGAGTGGAATAAAATATTGGTTGTGTCCGAGGAGTAGGCAAAATTAGCCGAACCTCGTAAATTCTGGTGTTCCCTTTATTGTTGCTTTATTGTCTTATTTATTATTTGGTGGCTGTCATAATTTTTGGTATAGTAGTTGTGACTTATTCACACTATATACATTTGGCTTCCGCAACAATTGGTATCAGAGCCAAGGTACTGTCTTAGTATGCTCTGTGGTTGCAGCATAGTCTGATCTTCCACATCAGAAAAGATTTATCTTGGTAACTGTGTCAAGATTCTGTCTTAGTATGCTCTGTGGTTGCAGCTTAGTCTGATCTTCCACACCAGAAAGGAAATAATCTTGATTTGTGTCGTCAGCTATTAAATAATATTTGTGTCAAATATGGGAGACAATAAACAAGAAGAATCTACATCAAGTGTCAACAATACGTCATCATTGGCATCTTCGCTTATGACAAGAATTGTGTCAAATGCGAAATTTGCGGTAGAAATTTTTGACGGGTCCGGACATTTTGGGATGTGGCAAGGCGAGGTTCTAGATGTCCTTTTTCAACAAGGGCTAGATCTGGCCATTGAAGAAAAGAAACCAGATGTTATTGGAGAAGAAGATTGGAGAATTATCAACCGTGTTGCTTGCGGTACCATTCGATCCTACCTTGCTAGAGAGCAGAAATATCCATACACAAAGGAAACTTCTGCAAGTAAATTATGGAAAGCACTGGAGGATAAATTTTTGAAGAAAAACAGTCAAAATAAATTGTACATGAAGAAGAGACTGTTTCACTTCACCTATGTTCCTGGTACCACGATGAATGAACATATCACCAGTTTCAATAAGTTGGTCACAGATTTGCAAAATATGGATACAACTTATGATGATGGTGACTTGGCCTTAATGTTGTTGGCGTCACTTCCTGATGAGTACGAGCACCTTGAAACTACTCTACTCCATGGAAATGACGAAATTTCTCTCAGAGAAGTTTGTTCGGCTTTGTACAGCTATGAACAAAGAAAGCGAGAAAAACAGAAGGGCGGAGAAGGAGAAGCACTGTTTGTGAGGGGTCGTCCTCAAAATCAAACGAGGACAAAGAAGGGAAGATCCAAGTCAAGATCCAGACCCAGCAAAGATGAATGTGCCTTTTGTCGAGAAAAAGGGCACTGGAAGAAAGACTGTCCGAAGTTGAAGAATAAGGCCAAACATAACAATGGAAAGGCTATTATGGATTCAAATGTAGCTGATTGTGATGATTCAGACTTCTCATTAGTTACAACAGAGTCATCAACATCATCAGACATATGGTTGATGGACTCGGCTTGTAGCTATCATATGTGTCCCAACAGGGACTGGTTCGTGGAATTTCAAGAAGGAGAATATGGAGTCGTCCACACAGCGGATAACAGCCCTCTTACCTCATATGGCATTGGTTCAATACGATTAAGGAACCATGATGGAATGATCAGAACATTAACAGATGTTCGATATGTACCGGATTTGAAGAAGAATCTCATCTCTGTGGGAGCCCTGGAATCAAAAGGGTTTAAAATCATTGCAGAAAATGGAGTGATGAGAGTATGTTCCGGTGCACTAGTGGTAATGAAGGCTAATCGGAAGAATAATAATATGTACCGCTATCGTGGCAGTACAGTTATTGGGACAGCGACAGTGACATCCAGTGACGACAAAGAGGCAGAAGCAACCAAGCTATGACACATGCGCTTGGGACATGCTGGAGGAAAATCCTTGAAAACTCTATCAGATCAAGGATTGTTAAAAGGAGTCAAGGCTTGCAACTTGGAGTTTTGTGAGCATTGTGTTAAAGGGAAACAGACAAGGGTTAAATTTGGTACAGCGATCCATAATACTAAAGGCATTTTGGATTATGTACACTCTGATGTTTGGGGTCCTTCCAAAACACCTTCATTGGGTGGGAAGCACTATTTTGTAACCTTTGTTGATGATTTTTCCCGAAGAGTATGGGTGTATACAATGAAGAGCAAAGATGAAGTGTTGGGAATTTTTCTCAAATGGAAGACGATGGTGGAGAATCAGACAGGCAGGAGGATCAAGTGTATTCGCACAGACAATGGAGGTGAATACAAAAATGATCATTTCAATAAGGTCTGTGAAAATGATGGCATCGTCCGACACTTCACTGTTAGACATACACCACAACAGAATGGAGTGGCAGAACGTATGAACCGGACCTTGCTGGAGAAGGTACGGTGTATGTTGTCCAATGCTGGCTTGGGCAAAGAATTTTGGGCTGAGGCAATTACATATGCATGCCACCTCATTAATCGTCTACCATCTGCTGCTATTGATGGCAAGACACCATTTGAAAAATGGTACGGAAAACCTGCTGTAGATTATAACTCTTTGCACGTGTTTGGCTCAACTGCATATTATCATGTGACGGAGTCAAAATTGGATCCAAGGGCAAAGAAGGCTATTTTTATGGGAATTACTTCTGGAGTCAAAGGATATCGCTTATGGTGTCCTATGACAAAGAAAGTAATATTCAGCAGAGATGTTACCTTTGATGAATCTGCTATGGTAAATAAGGTAACAGAAGACACCAAACAAAATAAAGGTGCTTCTAAGCAGGTGGAGTTTGAGGGAAAATTTATTTTTCCTACACAAGAAGCAGAGGAGGAAACAAATGAAGATTACCCTCTGGAAGGAGAGCCAGTAGAGGAGATTCCAACTCAGGAACCTCAACAACAACTTGAATCAATAGCAACCAGCAGGCCAAAAAGAACAATAACAAAACCTGTTCGTCTCATAGAGACGGTTGCTTGTGCAACCTCAATTGTAGCTGATGATGTTCCTACTACTTATAAAGACGCTGTCCAAAGTTCAGAAGAAGATAAGTGGAGGATTGCCATGAATGATGAAATACAGTCCCTTCATCAGAATCATACATGGAGATTGGCCAATCTCCCGAAGGGAAAGAAAGCAATTGGGTGCAAATGGGTATTTGCAAAGAAAGAAGGATTTCTTAACCAATTAGATGTTCGCTACAAAGCAAGATTGGTGGCCAAAGGATATGCTCAAAAGGAGGGAATTGATTACAATGAAGTGTTTTCTCCAGTTGTAAAACATTCCTCCATTAGAATTATGTTGGCTTTGGTAGCACAATTGGATTTGGAACTAGTTCAGATGGATGTAAAAACTGCGTTTTTACATGGAAACTTGGAGGAGGAAAATCTACATGACTCAGCCAGAAGGATTCAAAGTTGTTGGAAAAGAAAATATGGTGTGCAAACTTGAAAAATCGTTGTACGGATTGAAACAATCTTCTAGACAATGGTACAAGCGATTTGACGAGTTTATGTTGCGGCAAGGGTACAAGAGAAGCAAATACGATCATTGTGTGTATTTGCACAAGCTTAAAGATGGTTCCTTTGTATATCTTCTCCTATATGTTGATGATATGTTGATAGCTTCCAAGAATTCGGAAGAAATTGATAAGTTGAAGATTCAACTGAAGAAGGAGTTCGAGATGAAGGATTTGGGTGAGGCAAAGAAAATTCTTGGCATGGAGATAATTAGAGATAGACGTTCAAAGAAACTCTGTTTATCTCAAAAGGAATATTTGAAGAGAGTACTTCAACGTTTTGGCATAGATGACAAGACTAAGCCAGTTAGTACTCCACTTGCTTCCCATTTTAAGCTAAGTACTATTATGTCGCCAATGGATGAAGCTGAACGAGAGTATATGTCAAAGGTACCATACGCAAATGCTGTTGGTAGCTTGATGTATGCAATGGTTTGCACAAGGCCTGACATTTCACAAGCTGTTGGAGTTATTAGCAGATATATGCACAATCCAGGGAAGGAGCATTGGCAAGCTGTGAAGTGGATTCTACGGTATATTCATAATACTGTAGATGTCGGGTTAGTTTTTGAGCAGGAAGACAATCAGTCTGTAGTTGGATATTGTGACTCAGATTTTGCGGGTGATCTGGACAAACGAAGATCAACTACTGGTTATGTGTTTACTTTTGCAAAGGCACCAGTTAGTTGGAAGTCTACTTTGCAGTCAACAGTTGCTTTGTCTACAACAGAGGCAGAGTACATGGCTATTACAGAGGCTGTGAAAGAGGCAATTTGGCTTCAAGGATTGCTAAAGGAGCTTGGTGTTGAACAAAAAGGTATCACAATTTTTTGTGATAGTCAAAGTGCTATTCAATTAGCGAAGAACCAAGTGTATCATGCAAGGACGAAGCACATTGATGTTCGGTATCATTTCGTACGAGAAATCATAGAAGAAGGTGGAGTCACGGTGAAGAAAATTCATACTACAGAGAATCCTGCTGATATGCTGACAAAGGTGGTGACTTGCGGTCAAGTTTCAACATTGTTTGGATTTGATCAACATTGTTGAAAACTGAAGATTAAAGATGAAGACACAATCAAAATTTGTTATTGAGAGAAAATTGAAGATGTGGAATTTTGCCAAGGTGGAGATTTGTTGAAGTTTGGCAAATTTGTCCCACATCGGTGGGCTCTTGAATTTTGGGGGGATTTTCCCCCTATAAAAGAAGGCCTAATGTTTAGGATTTAAACACACCTCTCATTTGCCTTCTCATCTGTTTAAGGCATTTGTATCTTCTCTCTTTAGTATTATTTCACTTGTATTTTTGGAGTGGAATAAAATATTGGTTGTGTCCGAGGAGTAGGCAAAATTAGCTGAACCTCGTAAATTCTGGTGTCCCCTTTATTGTTGCTTTATTGTCTTATTTATTATTTGGTGGCTGTCATAATTTTTGGTATAGTAGTTGTGACTTATTCACACTATATACATTTGGCTTCCGCAACACAAAACAATGTATAATTTTCTTCATATTGGGCCCAGGCAAAGCTCGGGCTATCCCTACTAGCTTATATAGAAGAGCGCAGAAGCATCTCTCCGTCGACATCTCTGCTTGCCGACGGAGGGCAATTTGGTAATTTTACACTCCACTTTCAGCGCTTAATTTTGCTCTGCTTCGCCCTCTTGCTTTCTACAAAATTCGCCCATCTTGCTTTCTACGAAATTCGCCCATCTTCTCCTTCTTCGTCGCTTAACCCTCGTGATTTTTACGGTGCTTTTTTACTTTCATAAATTGAATATCAATTTCTGGAATATAAAGTGATATTTTAACAGGAGATTGATATTTTTGCTGAATTTTTTGCTGATTCACATTTGCTTATACTGTTCTATTTCTTCTCCTTCGTATGGGTGGCTCTAATTATTTTGTTTCAGGGTAGTTGTTGGTTTGTTGTTCAGAGTTTTAGTTGTTTGTGAAACTCAAAGAAAATCTTGAAAAGAAACTAGGTTTTCTGCCAATTATCCGACAATTTTCCATCTTTGTTTGTATTTAAATGTTTTGTCATTTTTTAAATTCGAGATTTCAGAATGGATAAGCCTCTGATTTTCTCGTATTTGAGGCACAATTCTAATCTGCTTTTGATTTATATCAATTTGTTTTTCTGCGTTTACATGGATAGAAGGGAAAATGTTTTCTTCAGATCACTTCATCTCAATAATGTCTAAGGGGTCGTTTTGGTTGAAGTATTAGAATTAATTGCAACAGAATGATGCAATGTTTTGTTTGTGTTATTAAATAATACACAAGTTTTGTGGGAATCTATGTATTATTTTATGCGAAATTGAATATCAAATAATAAACTACATTTGGTGACTAATTGTATAGCTTTTTCTGGCAGAATCTTGTTCACGTGACTATTGAGCCATGCATGCTTAAAGAAGTGAGATGGAGGAGAAACGAGCGACGCGCGAGCTATATCAGACACCGCTGATGGTACAACAATTATTAGAAAGGCGATACCGCATCAACAAAGGGTTCGATGCACTGTCGCTTTTTTAACAATGGTTATATGCTATCAAAAATAGAACTCTAGAAGCATTCTGTTCATATTTATTATCTCGAACAGAAAAAGAAAAAAAGACGCTCAACTCTCTTTCTTTTCATCTCTTCATCTTCTTATCCAGACATGCTTCCTTTCGATTTTTGCTCAATTCTCTTCTTGTTGTCTTAGGTCTTCAATTTTTTGGTCTACTTCCACGGGCAGGAAAACACATCAAAGCCTGCCAAGGTGTCAAGTAGTATGTATTTTGTTTTATATATACATTGGTCTATTCACATGCTTTCGGGTATTTTACTGTGCTTGTGCACATGTTTTATTTGTATTATTTAACCTCTTGTTGTCTTGATATCGATTTTGCTGAGAAATATTTTAGACAACACAAATAATATATACCAGATTATAAATAATTCGACCATAATTGAAAAAAGGGACTGGGTTTTCTATCAAAGAAAAAAGTTACTGAAAAAAGTAGATGAAGTTTAAATTATAATGCACAGTATACCAATGTTGTTTTCAACTGAAGTAAAGGAACGAGTTCCCTTTAGTGATTTGTATAGAGGCTAGGGATGCTTGCTTTCGTTCAGATTCTATAGGTAAGCAGAAATAGAGCTATATAGTACTTAAGCCTATCCTAGGGCAGCTGCAACTATCAGGAAATTTTGGGGCTCGTACAGAGAGAGACATTTATAAATCTTACTAATTATTAGAAAAGAAACTTGTTTAATTTTTTTTTATTATGTGGTCCTAAATGACCAAGTTTTGCTGCCTACATTTCTCTGTCGGCCACTCTCTTTATGCTTATCAATTTAGCTAAAGTTCTACTAAATGTGACCATATTTTTCTAGCTAAAAAAACCTTGAAATGGCACACTTATTCTTTTTGTTGCTTTGTTTTTTACTGTTATTTCATAATTTTAATGTAATCATCTTCTTTTTTCCAATTTCCATGCTTTTTCCTTCTCACATCATTCTTCTTTTTCTTGGAGTAAGAATCGGAAATAGCTAGATCGTCAAATATTAAGGATCATTCTAGGATCTCGATGTTGTTGTCTTGACTCCGGAAAAAATGATTCAATAAGAGATGTGCCAAGATGAAGAATCGGATTCCAATTTGGAGACTTCATGAAATGGGGATCCAAGTAGATTAGCTGAGGAAAATGTGAGTTCAACCATTTCTCATTCAGATCTTTCTATCAATCATGCCCCGAAAGTTTGCTGTATTCTTGAAGCCAAAATAGTATTAGCTAAAATGGAATTAACCTCTGAGGCTGACATCCATATATTATATTAACTGATAACAATTCTGTCCTCAAAACAACTGGAACCAGTCATTTTCCATTAGATCATAGTTTATAATGTTCAATGTTCAATTTAACTTAACCGATCAAACCATTCTATATAAATACAAGCATGTCAATTAAATATAAGCATTCTTTCACGGGAGTTCTCTATTTAGATCAGTCAATACCAACTTCCAGTCAACTCTATCATATAGTTGTTGTCTAATAGCTCATCTGAATAACGTGATGACACTTGGTGTTTACTTGCATTGTCATCTTGGTTTTATTAAAAAGTTTGAATCTTTTAATTACGCCTACGTTTGAAATTATAAGTTTATTGCAACACCATGATTTAGATGGAACTCTTAATCATACCTTTAACTCATAAGGTAATCATCAGGGTAAGAAAACACTTGAGTAAATTTAGGCTTTTACATTGAAATTAGAATTTCAAATATGTCATATTTTAACTGTGATCTTTAAAAAACTTTAGCAATCTTTTTTGTCAGACTACATAGTCTCATATATTTCTTTTTGTTATCAGTAGTAGAACTCTATTCTTAAATTCTTCTTTGATTTGTTCTCCCTTAGCTGATACATTAAGACATCTTACGACTTTTAACTTTTGGTGCATGTATTCTCTTATAGTTTTGTTGTTCAAGGAAGATTATCTTGGTGATCCGGTTTGCTTCTCTGGCATCTTACTTTCCACCACCTCTTTTGTTTTCCTCTCCGTTTTTATGGAGATCTTTTGTTGTTATTAGGCACTTGAAAGTTTTTAACATGTACAATCAAATAGTACATCTATTAATTAGATCATACACGAAGGGCTAAAAAGAAAAGGAGATGCCAAAGAGTATGACTGTATGTTTATTGTGCTAATGGTGTCAACATTATGGTTTCAGCTAATGGTAGGCAATCATTTTTTTTCTCATTTATAACTTCTGATATATGCTTGGAATTTTTAGTTTCTGATATACTTTAGAAGTTTGAGTGTAACCCTTAGTAAGGTACCAGACTGTGCTTAGAAGGTCTTTTATTGTGACTTGGGATGGGCATACATAACATAGAGGTAAATGAGTTGTGGCACAGGATGGCTAGAGCAGCTATATTGCAGATAGGCAGAGCATTTGTACAGGTAGCACGTGCAACTATGGTATATCACATATGGAAGGCCAAATGAAGCTCTATGGTTGCAAAAAGTGCCAAGACCACAGAAGATATTAGAATGAATCAAGTACGAGTGTAAATATAGATGCATTGATGTTATAAAGAGAGGAAAACATAGCAATGGCACAAGCTGGATAGAAGTCTTGTACAAACAGGCAAAGTGCAGTAGTATAGATTTAAAATGTATAGATGAATGAACGGGAGGATACCGATTCATATGATGCGATTAACTGGCTGGGTTCTGTTATGGAGTTTTGATAACTGTTTGATGGATGTAAATGTATTTGTTTCGTGGTGATTAATTAAACTTTTTATTTTCACCAAAAAAAGTCTATGCCATCTGTATATGCTTCCTAGTGTTAGTTGATGACAATGTACTCTTTCATGCATCAGTTGTGCTTATAAAAAGTGATACCTCTCTCATGAATTAGTGATAAATTTTATTTTCCCAGAAAAGAAAGTTACAACAGGTGTGACACTCATTTGGATAAGAATTATTCATCAATTCTCAAATGCTAGCAGCTTGAGTATGGATTTATTGGCTGCCCACTATCTTTGGAAAAATTAGGAATTGGAACTTCCTACTGCTACAATCCCACTAAATTACAGTACTTTTGTTTTATGAAAAATTTTCACACAGTAATAAACCAGACACATAATCTGATCCAGAACCATTATATAGCATGATATTAAAGAAGATCATAACAACGTGTACACAAATACCACTGACAAATTTTTAGTAATAAAACGTCTCAGTATATACAATTTTTCCTTGTGCTTGAGTTTTGACATTCATATAATATTTGCCAAAATAAAACACAGTATAATACAAAATGTTGGGCCCGGACCCTATCCCATCTAGTTATAATAGATGTTCACAAAATCTGGCTGAATTAATTTGATATCTAATAATTGGAGATTTGTGTAGGGTTACACTAACCCCGCTGTTTATCTCCTCTGTAAAAAATGTGTAGTCCAACTCATTAATTGAAGGAAACCCAACATACTCAACGATAGGTACCAACTTCTATGATATTTTCAGCCTTTAGACGAGTTACTTCAGGGGGATTTACATATATTATCCAATTTTAGGGTCACTATTAAAGTTATACTTGTAGTGCAGTTTTTTTGGCTGAAGTACAATTGCACTTAAGATGCACTTAAGACCTAATTGGTCTGAAGTATAGCTAATTTTTGTATACATTTAAGACTTTTTAGTCTGCCAGAAAAAGAAACTTGTTTTCAACAATCCAACACACGGTTTAATACCTAAATCTACTCTAAATGAGGTCAAACTTAAAACATAATTTTTAAATATCATAAAGAAAAACTCAATCATCTATTTGTCGAAACAACAACAAATCTAGCAAACTATTTTGCGACAAAGAGAAGAAGCAGAAACCCTAAGCAGTAGAAAAGAGAGGAGCGTCACATCAACTCACTATTGTAAAACATCATAAACAACCTTAAAACCTATTCACAAACGTCATGTAAATCCACCGTCATCTTTTTTTTTTTCACAACAGTAAAGAAGAAGAAGAAGAATGTCTGAAATTATCTGTACTTTAGGTACTAATTAAATTTTTTAAAGAAATGATTACAAGTTAAATGGGTGACCAAATACTCGTAACATTTTTTCCTTACTTTAAGAGGCTAAAGGCCCTTTCTAACTCTATTATTAATGGTAGCTGCTTAAAACCAGAGTTAGATGCCACAAGAATTTGTAAGTTAAATTGATATATTGATTGAAAAATTGAACTGTCAGAATTGTCTCTTTTGATTAGCTGTAAATGTACCCCCCCCCTTTATTTCATTCTTATAGATAGTTTTTTGTCATAGAGCTTTATTGTTACAGATTCGATCCCATTCTTCAAATAGGAACGAGGAGATAATTAGCCATAATCCCAATTTTTTTTAATGTAAATAGTTCTCTCGAAATATAATCATGATGCATCCACTTCAAGGTGACTTTTGCAAGAGAAATAAAGGAATATTCATTTGTGGATATCAAACGTAAATAGCAATCAAATCAAAATCTTTTTCAATTCACTCCTTCCCTAATCTTCTATGAAGTGACGTAGGGGTGTACATAGGTCAAGTTGGTTCGGAATTTTTAATTATTAAATTAAACTAATGGTGTCGGATTTTAAAATTTATAAATCAAGTCAAACCAACAAAGTGGGGTTTTTCAATCTTGGCTTTTCTCGAGTTTTTCGTTTTTTTTTTTGGGTTTTCAGACTTTTTCCGGTAAAGTTTTCATAGCAGTACAAAAAGTGTAACATGTGCTCCAGATATTTCTTTAATCATAGTAGGATACAACCATATAATATATTTCTCAAGAAAATAACACAATAATATGAGATAATAAAGATAAGAAAATCGCGTAAAATTAATATTGCTAATTAAAAAGTTATAATAAAAATGAACATAATTTAAAAGTACTATATAAGTCATGCTAAAATATATACATCTAATAAATAGTATTAATTACATGACTAAGCGTTAAAGAAAAAGATAAACTAAAGTTATGCGTTATCATTATAAACCAATGCATAACTAAAAACAGATATCCTACACTATTGTCATTTCTATTGTTGAATTGAACTTATTTTGTTAGCATTAGTATTGATTTAAACTTTATTTGAGTTATTACATTTATGGGTTATAAAACTTATTGGATAATTCAAGAATGTTAAGTCATAACATCGGATTCTTTTTTCCGATTTACTTCGAATTATCGATTTGATGCGGTTTATCGATTTTTTTTGTACACCCTTAATATGACAAATTATCATGACGGCGAGAAGCCAAATAACAATGTGCAAGATCAAAGTTCGTTCCTTTTCTTTTTCTAAGTAAAAGGGAGCAATTACATAATTGTTTAGGCAGCAGCCAGCAGACATACGAGGGTACTTTTGACTCAATTTCTGATTTTTTGCTGCAGATTTTTGTTTAGTCCTTAAAAAAGTCCTAGTTATTTGAGTTACACGAATAAGGAAAATGTTATCTAGAGTAAATCTAGTAGTTACTGAAGAGAAAATATATAGGAGTACAATATTTATCATGCATCAAAAAGGAGAAAATGATCAAAATGGTCCTTACCTTTCCTGTTGAGTCGAGAGTGATGTTTTATACATCAATACCACACAAAAGGGAGGGGGAGAGTGATTTGTGTGGTGTCCAATTTTTCGCGTGCACAGATTATAAAAGGACCCGGTTCTTCTATGTGTTTCAACTACTAATGTTGCGGAATAATAAATTTTTAACACAGAGATTTTACGTGAAAAACACCTGGCTCAAAAAATGAAAAAACCACGACCTACTTTCTAGTAGGATTTTTCCAAGCTCTCCACTAAAATCACTGAGCCAAAAACTGCATTTACAAAAACTCTTTTGTAAACCTAGGACTAATACAACTTCTAACTGTTACGACAACTTCAAGTTAACTCTAACTTGAAAACTCTGAGTACCTAATACAATTGCCTCTAGATAAAACTGAAAGGTACAATATGAAAACACATACTACAATTGAATGAGAATAAAAGACATACACTTGGAACTGGTTATTCGATTTGGTTCATGTAGCTTCAGGTTTGCACATTTGAATCACACACGAACTATTATTTTGCTCTCAATTCACGTTTAACTTCTGCTTATGTGAGTTACCTGTAAAAGAGAACAACACTGATATTTATAGAGTTAGTAAATAGAGATTGACTAGAACTCTGATGCTACTCTTCCTTCGTGGAAGAGTTCTAGTTGATCTCAACATCTAATCCCTTCCCTTTCTTAACCCGTGTTCTCTTTAAGTAAGGAGTCATTCTCCTTATCCAATATGCAACCTTTTCGATCAGGATCAGGAGATATCACTTCTGTCAAGTTAGGTTTATCTCCTTCACGTGCATCCCAAATGCTTAAGCTATCCGTATCTGTGCTCCACTGGGATGGACCTGGTTCATGTCTGAGTTCCTTTGTCAGTCTTCAAAATTAACCTTTACTTGGGCCATTAATTTCCCCTTTTTGGTGATGACAAACTCTGTGCTTTTCATACACTTAGGCCCTGCTAGAACTCAACTCAACATCAATGCAATGTTAGAAATATTTTTCGCTTATCATCAAGGACCAGGTTCATTAGGTTATAAATATTACTATTCAGAATATAAAGCACAATATCTTTTACCCCTTTTGGCATCATCGAAAAGTTGCATAAATAATGTGTGATTCCTAGATTTTAAAAATTACTCATGACCACTGGGGCAACTGCAAATTCATTCATGGACTAATCATCAGTAATCAACTACACATTCAAACTATCAAGGAAAGATAAACAATCAACAAGAGCAAAAGCTGCAAACTTCATTGATAGAGAATATGATTCTGCCACAATCCACAAAAAGAAACAAAAACAGTTAAAACATGAGCAACAAAAAGAAAAATCCCTAATCTGGGTCACTGAAAGGTCTAGGCAAGGTTCAGGAAATTAAGTCTTGGAAGAATTGGGGGTTTGGGTTTTGGCTTGGAGAAGGTGCAGCGTGTCTTAAAGAATTCCATCATTCTTCTCCTTTTCCTTTGTGAGCTCAGTTCTGAGAGCATCTCTCTCAGATTCTACCTCTACCAAACGAGTCTTCAACCTTGCTATCTCAGCATCCTTTGCCCCACTCTCCTACAATAGAGCTCTGACCTTACTATTGATAGGTGTCTTTTTAGATGAATCAGGTTCATTGGGAATGACAGTGACCTCATAATCACAAACAATCAGAGTATTGATTCCAAAATGGTCTTTGCTTGTGGCCTCTCCCACTTCTTCAGTGGCACCTTACAATGAACAAGAATAGTAGTGAGAATGAAGCCATACGGAGTGGCATGGTCCTTGGAACCATTGATAACCCGATCTAGAAGCTTGATGATAAACCCAAGCAAGTTGATCTGCCGCCCACTATTCAGACATTCCATAAAACCAAGTCCATGTAGTTGGCAATGTGCCTTCTTTCCTGCCTAGACAGCATACACTTGTTGACGAATTCAAACAACACCTTGTGGGATGACTTCATTTCACTCTTATACACAACCTTAGCCTCATTTACTTCTTTGTTATCACAAAATTTCCTAGTAATGGCTAGGGCGGTAGGAAGGGAGTCTAGACTTGGCCATTTTTGCCTTGTGTAATCATCATAACCTTCAGAAGGTATACCAAGAATTTCACTCAGCTCTTTTGCATCAAAAGACAATTGAACCCCTTTCACCAGGCTGGTGACTCTTCCATCCTTGACCTCTACATTTGCCATGAATTTAATAATCTCATTTCTGGCCAGCCTGCCATCTAACTGAAGGACCATGTCCTTCCACCCCTATACCTCTAGCCTTTCAAGCTGTAGAACCATCCCTTCTTCCTCAAAGTCCTTCAAAAGTCTTCCCTTCAAGATAGTGCGTTTGCCAAACATGACTAGCTTGTCCTGTTCAGTATCAGACTCATTCTCCTCTTTGCCACTCCAGTCTTCTTCTTCAGTAATTTTAACTTGTTTGGCTTTCACAGCAGACCTTGTCTGCTTAGCCAAAGTAGAGGGTTTAGCAGACTAGGTTACAGATGAAGACTTCTTTGAGGAAGTCTTGGCTTTCTTGGGCTTAGGGGTCTGAACCTCCACCTCAACAATCACATGTTCACCTTGATGGACCGGGTCCATCTCATCCAAATCAACAGTCTCAACAAGCTCTGCCACCTTTGTTTTCCTTTTGTCCATCCTTTTCTTCTTACTTTCTTCCATAGCTTTCTGCAACTCCTCCTCACTTTGCTTCAGCTTGCTCCTCATAGGCCTTCCTTTTGGTAGAGGAGTTTCAGTAGTTTCAGAAGAAGCAACCTTCCTTTTCTTGTTGGCTCTTGCTGTGCTAGGAGTCTTTGGAGTTCTCTTTTTCTTGGGGTTATAACTCTCACCTACTTTTTTCAGAAGATCTGCTAGCGTCTCTTCAATAGATGTATGCTTGCTAAGATTAACTAGTCCTTCAGCACCTTGCCCTGATCCACTTCCCCCTGTTTTCTTGCTACTTTTTACTACCTTTTCTGGCTCAGATCCACAGATAGCCATTTTAACCGTTTCAGAGGTAGGTGAAGAATCAACCACTTCTTTCCCTTCTCTCCTCTCATCACTACGCAAACCCTCACTCTCTTTTTCTTTTTCTCTTTTATTTTTTACCTCCTCTCCTTCTTGATTCAGGCGTTTCCACATTCACAACAGACCCAACCAAAACAAATTAATTTTCCAAATTTTTAGATAGATAAGAAATTACCTCAGTAGAGGGATTTTGCACAGATGTTACCTGCTCAGAATAAGAAGACCCAGTTCCTTCCCCCTCACTCGCAGACTTGAAAGAATCATCAGAATTTTGGGAATCTTGGGCTTGACTAGCCTTTAACTGTGCATTTAATTTTTTGGAAAATGCACTTGTAGCCACAGTTTTTCGAGCAAGCATCTTTACACGCCTTCTCCTAGGTTGAGTGGTAGTGCTGGGTTGAGGAGTGATGGAGGAATCAGAGGGGTTAGGTGGTGGAGGTGTACCAGAATTATTTTAGGGGTTAGTCATTTTCTCTAGATTCTAAAAAAATGGGTGGTTTTAGTTTTGGAAGAGAAAATAGAAATTTTTTGACGGTTTTTGAAAATTATGGGAGAGTGGCAGTGGTGATGATGATGAATTTAAAGGAGGAGTGTAATTAATACACAATAACAACTTTTATTATTCAAATAGATGTCTAATCACCCTGAAATTTCAGGTTGAATAGGCGGTTAGGCTTCCCTAGAATCTAGGCATTTTAACACGGTGAGGATTCTAGTTGAAACGGAACTGGTTCAAACTTAAAAGGATAGGCTTTTGAAGTTTTTTAACATAGGTAGGACTCTGCTCATGTATTAAATATTAGTTTTTCTAATTGTGCAGAGTGTAGAAAACATACCTCGTTATTCAGATGAACCAGTACTGATGAACCAGGTTCTTCACTGAGAATCCTCTTGATCATGTCTCAATTTGCCAAAATAGAGAAAATTTAGTTAGAGATCAGTGAGTCATATTAACACATGACACACGAGTATACTATTTACAATATAAGACGGAGCAACGATTAATCTAGTTATTTACACAAGTTCTAGATTTTCTAACCAATTTTTTTTTAATTTTTTTTCATTGTGCATTCTGAACTGGTTCCATTAGGTGATATTAATCATCCCTAATTCTAACCTGTTCCTTTCAAAGTTCTCTCTACTCAGTACTTTTGTAAAGATGTCAGCAATCTGCTTATCAGTAGCATAAAACTCTACAGTGATCAAGCCTTTCTCATAGTTGTCCCTTAAAAGATGGTACCTAACATCCATGTGCTTAGTTCTCTTATGATGAATCGGGTTCTTTGTCATACTAGTAGAACTAGTATTATCATAAAAAATAGGGATGCAACCAACATCAATTCCAAAATCCATTAATTACTGTTTGATCCACAGCAATTGAGCACAACATGAAGCAACAACAACATACTCAGCTTCAGCAGTAGATAAGGCCACTGAATTTTGCTTTTTAGTAGCCCATGACACAAGACATGAACGAAGAAAGTGTGCCATACCTGAGGTTCTCTTCCTTTCTATTAAGAAACCTGCATAGCCAGCGTCAATATATCCCACTAGGTTAAAGTTACTACCTTTTGGATAAGAAAGGCAAATGTCAGTGGTGCCTTTCAAGTATCTCAATATTATTTTGACAACGGTCAAGTGGCGTTCTTTTGGATTTGCTTGAAATTGAGCACAAAGCCCTATACTGAAAACAATGTCAGGTCTGCTAGCATTAAGATACAAAAGTGAACCAATCATACCCCTATAAAACTTCTGATCAACAGATGAACCAGGTTCATCTATGTTCAATTTTGTGGCTGTTGCAATAAGAGTATCTATTTCCTTTGATTCTTACATTTTAAATTTCTTAATCAACTCTTTTACATATTTCTACTGATGGATCATAGTTCCATTTGAGTTTTGTTTAATTTGCAAGCCTAAAAAGAAATTAAGCTCACCCATCGTACTCATTTCAAATTAACTCTCCATTAGTTTAGCAAATTCCTTACTTAGTTTTTCAGTAGTTGCTCCAAAAATTATGTCATCAATATATATCTATACTACTAGAAGATCTTTACCTTTCTCCCTCAAGAATAGAGTGTTATAAATTTTACTTCTCTTGTATCCATGTTCAAGCAGGAATTTTGATAGTCGTTCATACCATGCTCTAGGAGCCTGCTTGAGTCCATAGAGTGCCTTGTCAAGTCTGTATACATGATCAGGACACTCCTTGCTTTCAAACCCTGGAGGTTGCTTGACAAACACTTCTTCCTTTAAGTAGCCATTGAGGAATGCACTATTGACGTCCATCTGGTGAAGAGTAAATTCCATGTATGCAGCAAAGGCTATGAGGAGTCTTATTGCTTCCGACCTTGCAACTGGAGCAAAGGTCTCATCATAGTCTATGCCCTCCAACCTTGAACCACCAATCTTGACTTGTCCTTTGTAAAAGTTCCATCTTCATCGAGTTTATTTCTGAAGACCCATTTAGTGCCAATTACTGATCTGTCCTTGGGTCTTGGAACCAAATGCCAAACTTGACTCCTTTCAAACTGGTTGAGTTCATCTTGCATTGTATTTACCCAGTCTGCATCCTACAAAGCCTCAGCAACATTTTTAGGTTCAATAAGAGATAAGAATACATCAAAAGCAAAAAGATTCTTTAATGAAGATCTATTTTTAATTCCAGAAGTTGGATCAGTAATTATGTTCTTAATGGGATGAGAACTTTGATAATTGTAAGGTTTCACAACCAACTGATTTTCGCTTGATGTTTCTCCCATGTTTTGTTGCTGAGGAACGGGCTCATGGACAAGTTCTATTGAGGAATTAGATTCAGTTCTTCTTTGTTCAGTTCCCCTTGTCAGGTTGCCCTAGATGGAAGAACCTGTTCCATCACATGTTCCTTTTTCTGGTGCAGCTTCAGCTTGGGCTGTGATTTCATTTAAACTTTTTATCAGCTCAATAGCTTCATCTTCATGTTCCTGTCTCTAAAAAATAATATTAGTTTCATCAAAAACCACATGTACACTTTCTTCTACACACATAGTTCTTTTGTTGTACACTTTATAAGCTTTGCTATGTGAAGAATATCTCATGAATACTCCCTCATCACTTCTGAGATCAAACTTACCTAGGGAATCCTTTCCATTGTTGTGCACAAAGCACTTGCATCCAAATGCCCTAAGATGGGATATATTTGGTTTTCTCCCTTTAAGTAACTCATAGGGAGTGTTATTTACAAGAGGTCTAGTCATGCACCTATTAATGATGTAACATGCAGTGTTTATAGCTTTTTCCCAGAAGCTATGAGGCAATTTACTAGAAAGTAGTCCTAGCCATATCTTCAAGTGTCCTATTTTTTCTTTCAACTACTCCATTTTGTTGTAGAGACCTAGGGGCAGAAAAATTATGATCTATGCCATGCACATCACAAAATTCAGTAAACTTAGCATTTTCAAATTTAGTTCCATGATCAGGCCTAATTGATGCAAGTTGATTACCTAGTTGTTTCTGAGTTTTTCTAACAAAAGAAGTAAACATGTCAAATGCTTCATCTTTAGATGTTAAAAATAATGTCCAAGTAAACCTAGAGTAATTATCAACCAGCACCATCACATATCTTTTACCACTTCTGCTTAATGTTCTCATTGGACCACAAAGATCCATATGGACCAATTCCATCGATCTGGTCGTGCTTACCACATTCTTGTATTTAAAAGAGGATCTTACCTACTTTCCCCTTGCACAAGCCTCACAAACTTTGTTTTCCTTAAAATTGATGTTAGGCAACCCTATCACCAGGTCCTTCGAGATTAATTTATTGAGTTGACTTAGAATTGCATGTCCAGGTCTCTTGTGCCAAAGGAGGGGATCATTGTCTAACACGCTTAAGTAAGTGAGTTCATTTTCTGAAAGATTGGACAGATCTACAATGTAAATATTATTTACTCTTTTTCCCTGCAAAACAATCTTGTGAGTGGTAAGATTTATCACAAAACATTTGGTACAGGTGAATGCTACCAGTTACCTCTGTCACACAGTTGTTATACACTGATTAGGCTGTATTTCAAGCCATCTATCAAGTAGACATTCTCAATGGAATGTGAGTCTGTCTTACCTACCTTTCCAACCCCAATTATCTCACCTTTCTTACCATTTCCAAAGGAGACATTGCCTCCTTTGAGGTCCTCAAGTGAAAGGAACTGGTTCTTGCTTTTAGTCATATGCTTTGAGCAGTCACTTCCATGTACCATGTTTGGCTGCTCCCCTTTACTTGGACCTACAAAGGAAATCAGGGGTTAGTCTTAGGAACCCAAACTAGTTTAGGTCCCTTTCTATAGGCAAAAGGATGAATTAGATTCTTTTTAGCCCATCCTGGCAGCCTATCTTTCCCTTGAACAGATGTTTTGTTCTTTTGACTAGCCTTTTCTTTTATAGTACACTCACTTTTGTAGTGACCAGTCTTACCATACGGTGTGCAGATTTTGTTCTCAGGAAGTGTGATGTACTTGCTTTTGGGATCCCACTTAGGTGTAGGGGTCCAGTAGCCAAATCCTCTCTTATTACTACTATGATGTTCTTGTAGCCATGAAAGTGCATCAGATGACCTATTCCATTTATAAGTTCTGTCTAGCTCATGCTTAACCTTGCTTAGATATTCTTTTAGAACTCTTATCTGCTCATCTCTTTTGTACAACTCATCTTTCATTTTTCCTAGATTTTCTTCTAAGTTGAGATGTGTGTGATCATATTTATTTTTACCTATTACTAATTTCAGTTTTAAATTTTCAGATCTAAGCTCTAGTACAGTGGTGTCAAGTTAAAGAACCTGGTTCTTCAACTCAGCATTTTTACTATCACTTTCACTAGCCCTAAGTTCCAGATTTTTGCACTTAGCTTTCAAGATTACACATTCCATAGACAGCTGTTCCTTTTCAATGTTTATTACCTCAGATTCATCAATCAAATCTAGAAGTAACTCAGATAGACTTTCTTTAGACAAAAACTTAATCTTGTCTTTGAGATGAATCACACTTACCTCTGATTCCTCATTAGATTCTCCAATGGCCATAAGTGCTTGTTCATCCCCATATTCATCTTCTGAATCCTCATCTGAGCTTTCTCCCCAGGCAGCAACCATAGTCTTTGTTGATCCTTTGTTCTTCTTGGGATGAACCTGTTCCTTCTTCCTATTTCTTCATTCAGCCCTTCCCTTCTTCCATTCAATTTCCTACCGAGGACAGTTTTTGATGATCTGATCAGTCTTACCACATTTGTAGCAACCCTCATTGGTCTATTTTTCAGGAACCCTTGGTTTGTTGTAGTTTGCACCTCTTGAAGAACCCTTTCCTCTCATTAGATACTTCTTGAAATCCTTTGTGATCATAGCCATTTCATCCTCCTCTAAATCAGCACCTTCAATAATTCTGAGAGCCAGGCTCCTTTCCTTTTTGGGTGCATCCATCTTCATGGTTTGTCTTCCAAGTTTATAGGCTGTGAGATTTCCAATTAACTCGTCCAACTTGAGAGTGGAAATGTTCTTTGATTCCTGAATAGTAGTGATTTTGCTTTCCTAAGTGATTGTCAAAACACTTGTCAAAATTTTTTCAACTTTGTCTTCTTCAAGAATTATCCTTCCAAGAGACTTAAGTTCATTTGTTAGTATGCTGAACCTTGTATACATCTCTTGAATGGTTTCTCCTTCCTTCATGGTGAATTCTCATATTGAGAATACAACAATGTTCCTCTTAATCTCTTCACTTGAGGAGTTCCTTCGTGAGCCACTTGCAGAGTGTCCCAGATTTCCTTAGCAGTGGTAAAACTTTGAACTCTACTGTACTCGTTTGGACCAAGTCCACACACAAGCCATTTCTTGGCCTTAGCATTCTTTTCCCACTTCCTCAAGTCCTCAGCATTGCAGTCAACTCTTGTTTTCGGTACATCTACTCCTTCAGCATTCTTATTCAAGGTGGCCAGAGGACCATCAGTGAAAATGTCCCATAACTACTAGTTGTCTCCAATTATGTGATCTCTCATCCTGTTTTTCCACCAGGAGTAGTACTGTCCATTGAAGAGTGGAGGCCTAACAATGGATTGTCCTTCCTAGTTTCCAGGTGGTATACTCATCTTAATATGTTCCTAAGGTATTAGTCTCTTCAAGGATAACCCGCTCTGATACCAATTGATGTTTTATACGTCAAACCACACAAGAGGGGGGAGGGGAGTGATTTGTGTGGTGTCCAATTTTTCCCATGCACATATTATAGAAGGACCTGGTTCTTCTATATGTTCCAACTACTACTGTTGCGGAATAATAAATACAAAAATTAAAGAACACATAGATTTTACGTGGAAAACACCTGGCTCAAAAGGTGAAAAAACCACGACCTACTTCCCAGTAGGATTTTTCCAAACTCTCCACTAAAATCACTGAGCCAAAAACTGTATTTACAATTTTTTTTTTGTAAACCTAAGACTAGCTCTAATCCCGTTGTAGCAAACAACCTCTAACTGTTGCGACAACTTCAAGTTAACTCTAACTTGAAAACTCTGAGTACCTAATACAATTGCCTCTAGATAAAGCTAAAAGGTACAATATAAAAACACATACTACAATTGAACTAGAATAAAAGATAGACACTTGGAATTGGTTATTCTATCTGGTTCATGTAGCTTCAGGTTTGCACACTTGAATCATACACGAACTGCTTGCAAAATTGCCTTGCTATTTTGCTCTCAATTCACGTTTAACTTCTGCTTTTGTGCGTTACCTGTAAAAGAGAACAACACTGATATTTATAGAGTTAGTAAATAGAGATTGACTAGAACTCTGATGCTACTCTTCCTTGGTAGAAGAGTTCTAGTTGATCTCAACCTCTAACTCCTTCCCTTTCTTAACTCGTGTTCTCTTTGAGTAAGGAGTCCTTCTCCAATATGCAACCTTGATTAGGATCAGGAGATATCACTTCTGTCAAGTTAGGTTTATCTCCTTCACGTGCATCCCACATGCTTAAGTCTATCCGTATCTGTGCTCCACTAGGATGAACCTGGTTCATGTCTGAGTTCTTTTGTCAGTCTTCAAAACTAACCTTCACTTGGGCCAACAGAGAGTCTCCGGGAAACAACCTCTCTACCCTTTTTAGGGTAGGGGTATGGTCTGCGTATACTCTACTCTCCCTAGACCCCACTAGTAGAATTTTACTGGATATGTTGTTGTTGTTGATAAATACCCCTTAACAGGTATAGTCCTTAATGTTTAGAAAAAGTGAACACTTTTGGTCTTCAACCCTAAAGCTGACAGATTTATCAAAAACAATCGTTAACTTTAACACCCGAACCACGCGCAACTCACGTGACAGCCAAAAAAAAAAAAGAACAGAAACACGTTGGTCGGGTTGTCGAAGAAAACTCAGCCGGAATAATGTCGGAACAAAGGGGTTCCACCACCAACTCCGCCGAATTCAGTAAACTCTGATCCATTGGGAAACTAGTTGAGCCGCAGTCCGCCGACTTAAGCTCCGGTAAAAAAAACTCAGCACCAACGACATGGTGGAAAAAACTTGTGGGGGCGGTTAAGGCTTACTGGGCGTATGCAAAATTGATGAAGAAGGGTAAAAAATTGTGTCATTTTCAGTTTTGGATTTGAAATGTGCTTCTTACCATGTCAACGGAGCTTGAACGGAACCGGAAAAATCCTTCGGCACCGGCAATTTGATGATGCATCAGTGAAATTAGTAATCAAGCAAAAGAGAACTTTTTCCTGCTTAAGGAAATACATACATAAATAACTGACGTATATATCTGATCGGACACTGTCACTGATAACATCATCCAGAGAAAATAATGAACTATATTACCTATTAATTATAAATAATTAGTAGGGTAAAAACATGCTTCAATGCATATGGTCTTCACCTCACCACGCAACAGTTCCTTTCAGCAATCATTAACTTCCAACATCAAAATGATAACCTTCCACGACAAAATGTTACTGTAAAAGAATGGTCCCTAGTACCTCCATCTTTATTATCTGTCACTTACTCATAAAAATTTCGTTCAAAATATTTATTGATCTAAAAAATTAAGAAGACATTAAATACTATCTTTACTATTTACCTTTTTAAAATGATATAGTATAATGATTAATTACTCATTAAAAGAAGACATAAAAGGAATTTAATTCTTATAATCAACACTATTAAATATTTTCTTAATAAGTATGTCAAAACTTAAGCAAAAATCGAATTGTTGAACCAAAAAATAGAAATTTTTGTCAAAGCCTATTTTTAAAAGTATTCGGGCTACTGATAATCAAGAAATTCAATATTCTCGCAATAAGAAAGGAAATTAGAATATGAAATAGCAAAGTAATCAATAGAAAGCAAAAGAAAGTAATTGTATTCCAATAATAATCAGAACATGTCTGTACAAATGATATCTCTTTCTCTTTTACAGGAATCTATAAGTACAACGTTGTTGATACCCAATTTTTCCCTCATATATTTTAAAATGCATATATACTTTCAAAATAATGCATGAGCATAAACCAATATTTTTTCATAATTTTCCTGTAATTTTAGAGGGATTTTAATTAATTTATTCTAGCATTTTACTATATAAATAATTACTAATTGCATTACAAATATGTTTTATGATAATTTTATTGCTTAATTTATTATTTTATATTTATACTAAGCTTTAATTATTTCAGGAATGGCCATATGTACATGTTAGAGTTATAATTGCAATAACTTGGCAATAGTGACCTCATGTTTGTATAATTACCTTATTTCACAAGAAAATAACCTTTTATATTTTTATAATACTAAGTAGTTATTTTTAGGCACAAATGATATTTTCATCATTTATAAATTATTTTTTTGTTTTATTAAGTTAATTGGGTATTTAAATAATAGCCCCTTTTCTTAATCAATTTTGGACTCCAGCCCAATTAAACCTCAGCTCAATACCCTAATCTAACCCAAACCCAATAACCCAAGTATTTTAACCCGACCCAGAACCTCCTCTAATCGTGGCCGTTGATCTCTAAGATCAAAGGTCCACGTTACCCCTTTCCTTTTTTAACCCAATGACCCCCCAAACCCTACTCACTCTCTCATTCGCGCCGCCTTTGAATCCTCTCCTCCTCTCTTTTCTCTCTCAGACACTCTCAAACCCTAGAGCGCCGTCACTCAAAAATTCCCCCAAACCTCTTCGATTCTTGACCAGATATGGGGTCATTTGGTGATTTATTGCCTTATCTAGCCTCTTACCTCTTCTGGTTGTTCGATTATGTTGATTTATGAAAGAATCTCGAAGAGATTCAACTCAGATTTTGTTCAAAACCTTTTCATAAGCTACCAATGACCATTTTTGTTTGTGAGTACCATTATCTTCGCGTTTATGGCTCAAATCTATGGTTTTAAACTAGGTTTTCTTTCATCTCTGTCACTTTTTTTTAAAATCCTAATCTTATGCTACTTGGGTCTGCTTAGATCCTTGTAGATCTGAAACGTTTTAAGTGTTATTTGGTATTTGTCTTTGAAAAACCTTCTGTATTCCTTATTACTAGTCGATTCCAATATTTTCTGAAATTAGGGTTTCGTTTTAAGCTCTCTCCAAAAAGGTTTTAAAACTCCTAAGTGTTCGAATCTGATTATCTTTACTAGTTTGACTAATTTTTTTGTATATGCTTTAAACCCTAGGTTTCTCTGCTTATTGCACTGATTACTTCATTTTTTTCCCGTTATTATTTATATCTGTCAATTAAAATAGATTGACTGATTTTATTTAGGGTTCGAATTATATTTTCTTGTTAAAATCAGTACTTCCCTGTGATTTTACCTATTTTCCTTATTTATGACTTTTAATTGGTATTACTTGCCTGGTTTAGATTAATTAGTCTAATTTATGGTCAATAATTGATTTATTTACCTTGTTTGAATCCCAATCTGTGCTGGTAACTGATTCTCCTTATTTTAAGATGACTTTTTCGGATTCTGTTTGTATCAATTAGCTTGGGTTTAGCCCCAATTCATTGATTAATTATATTTGCTTACCTTACTTATGAACTGTAATTCTCTTGCCTTATTTGTTTTACTTTCTAAGTGCTATATAAACCCCATTCTGATTTTTCTTTTAGAACACGAACACACTCAGAAAGAAACACACACACACACACACAAAAACTCTTGCTCTCATTCAAACCTTTTTGTTACTTGTGTTTGCTACATTGTCTAGCCAGCTGAAAGTCAAGGCTAGACTATTGGGTTCTGTATACTTTCAACTTCCTATTTACTATTTCCTAACTGGTATGTCTCCACTTCTGCTATCATTCAACATGCTATTTCATTAGACCTATGTGCTTCATTCTTGTTGATCTTAATCAACATGTCTACTTCTATGTAATGTGACCTATGTGCTTCCTATTTACTCCCTTTAAACAACATATCTATCTCTGTTATTGTGACGACCCGGCCGGATGTTTCATGAGTTATTACTCCATTTTCCTCATTTCTGCTTCTTTATGCTTTGTTCAATCTATGTTATATGGTACCAGGTTGGTTAGTTCGAGTTCGAATGGTTTGGTAAGATTTGAGACACTTAGTCTCTTAAGTTGGTCTTTTAGTTGGAAAAGTCAGCCGGATGTTGACTTATATGAAATAGGTCTCGGATGTGAATTCTAATGGTTTGGATAGCTTCGGGAGGTGATTTGGGACTTAGGAGCGTGATCAGAATGGGTTTCGGATGTCCGGAGTAGATTTAGGCTTGAATTGGCAAAATTGGAATTTTGGCATTTTCCGGTTGGTAGCGAAGATTTTGATATAGGGGTCGGAATGGAATTCCTAAAGTTGGGGTAGGTCTGTGGTGTCTTTTGTGACGCGTGTGCAAAATGTTAGGTCATTCGGATGAGATTTGATAGACTTTTTGATCAAAAGCAGAATTCGGAAGTTTTTGGAATATTGGGCTTGAATCCGGTGTTATTTGGTTGATTCGATGTTGTTTGAGGTGTTTCGAAGATTGGTATAAGTTTGGATAGTAGTATATGACCTGTTCATGCTTTTGGTTGAGGTCCCGGGGGCCTCGGGGTGATTTCGGATGGTTGACGGGAAGTTTGGAGTTGGGAATTTGCAGCTGAAGCTGCTAAAGTTCTGTCATAACCGCACCTGCAGCTTGGGGAACGCCGGTGCACAGAAGTGCCCAAAGGGTCGCAGATGTGGAAATAGGCATGGGGAGGTGGAACCGCAGATGCAGGTGTTTGAGCACACCTGTGATAGCGCAGGTGCGGGATTTTAATCACAGGTGCGGTTTTGAGCGCTTAAGTGATTTACGCAGATGCGCACCTGGGACCGCAGGTGCAAGATTTCAACCGCAGAAGCGGTTTAACTGGGGCAGAACATATATAATTGGCCCTTCGCGATTTTGAGTGGTTTTGACCATATTTCATTTGGGGGAAAACTTTGGAGAGCAAATTGAAGAGGGAATTCAAGAGGGTTTCGTGGAGGTAAGATTTTTGGACCCTAAACTTGTTTCTATGATGGGTTTTGACTGATTAAGCTTGAAATCTATGGAAATTAGTAGTAAATTTAGGGGTTTAGGGCTTGGAAATTGGAGACCTTAATTTAGAGATTTGAGGGGTCATTTGTGGTCGAATTTTGGTATTCTTGGTATGTATGAACTCGTGGGAGGATAAGGAGTTTACTGATGTAATTTTTACCGGATTCCGAGACAAGGGCCTGGGAGTCGGGTTTGGCCAATTTCGGGATTTGAGTTGTAACGTGATTATTTTCTCATGGGCTTCGTTCCCTTAGCATATTCTAATGTTATGATTCTGATTTTGGGTAGATTCGACGCGAGTTGAGGCCGAGTCGAGAGGAAAGGGCATCGCGGAGTAGTATTTCATCCGGTTTGAGGTAAGTAATCATTGTAAATCTGGACCTGAGGATATAAAACCCCGGTTTTCGTATTGTTTTGATAAATGAGGTGACAAATATGCTAGTTGACGAGAGTGTGGGCGTGCACCGATGGGGATTGTGACTTGGTCCGGCCTGTAGCGACTATTAAGGCACATATTTGATTTGAAATCTTATGATATTCCGTATTTTTGAGATTGATACTATACTTTGGGTTGTACGCCATGTTTGGAGCCTTGTGCCGACCTGTTTAGACCATATGGGTAATTTTTATTACTTTCTTCACTTTATCTGCTTTGAAAACATATCCTCAGTCATGTTTTACCTATTTATTATTTAAATCCAGTTTTATCACTCTACTTCTTAATATATGAAAACTGTTTAGGCTGAGTTCCCTAATTTCCACTGATATGCCCGAGTGACTATAAGGTTAATAACTGAGAGAGGTTGAGGACCTAATGTTGAGGATTATATATTTATTATGGATCGGGCTGCACACAGTAGCAATATTATATATATTATGGATCGGGCTGCACGCCGCAACAATATATATATTGGATCGGGCTGCGCGCCGCAGCGATATGACGTTTGAGTTGTAGGAGCCCCTCTGGAGTCTGTACAACCCCAGTGAGCGTAGTCGACTATAAACTATGGATCGGGATGCACGCCGCAACAATTATTATGGTTAGTGATGTATGAGATATTATTGAGCCGGGGTGCTGAGTGTGAGTACTGTGTGACGAGAGCTGAGTCACGAATGACTGTGAGGCTTGCCCGAGAGGCTATACTGTGAGTGATACCTTGCCCGAGGGGCCCATTTATGACAATTTTTGTTGTTTTCACTCTTCTTTTATACTGAGCCTCTGTCTAAAGATGTTGAATAAATGATTTCAAAGTATTTCCATTGAAACTGAAGTTTTTACGAAATAACTAGCTATTTGATTGCTGAGTTTGGCTTGATATTCTGTTGAACACCCTTATATGATTTTTAACTGCTCGTAACTGCACTCAGACCTTATTTACTTTAGTTACTTACTGAGTTGACATACTCACCTTACTCCCTGCACCTTGTGTGCAGATCCAGGTGCCTGAGCAGCATAGTGAGAGCTTCCAGCACTCTCAGAGCTTACCGGAGACTGCAAGGTAGTTGCACAGCGTTCACATCCTACTTTCCTCCTTCCTATCTGAGTCTTTCTGCTATTTCAGACTCTTGATGTATTATTCAGTCAACTTGAGTTGCATTTTGAGGATCTTGACTAGTGACACTGGATTGTTAGGCTATGTTGGTGTTTTGTACTGGTTTTTGCATACTCTGTTCTTATTCAGCTATTTCATATGATTAATTTGAGACTTATTCGATATTAGAAAATGATTCTTATAAAAGGTTTTGTTGTGGTAAGTGTTTTGGTTGGCTTGCCTAGTACTGTGATAGGCGCCATCACAACCGGGGTATTCGAGGTCGTGACAAGTTGGTATCAGAGCCTAGGTTACATAGGTATCGCGAGTCATAAGCCGGTTTGGTAGAGTCTCGCGGATCGGTACAGAGATGTTTGTACTTATCCTCAGGAGGTTGCAAAACCTTTAGGAAAAACTTCACATTTTTGAAATTCCTGTTGTACGGATCTGTTGGTTCTAGTACTAAACTTATGTTATTCTACTCTCATAGATAGTGAGGACACGTGCTACCGATCAGGACGGACGACCACCAGTTGGGGACACTAGAGGCCGAGGTCGCGATCGAGGCCATAGTAGGGGCAGGGGTGTAGCCCGCACATCAGCTAGGGCAACACCTGCAGATCCACCAGCCGCCCTAGTTCAGGATCAGGTCCTAGTTGCGGAAACTCTAGTAGCACCAGCTCAGACACCAGCTGTGCCTATTGTGATTCTAGGCCTTTAGGAGGCTTTAGCTCAGATTCTATCAGTATGCACTGGCCTGGCTCAGGCAGTCTCAGTTACTACGACTGGACTACTTCTCAGGCCGGGGGATGTACTCATACTCCTATTTCTCGCACACCTGAGTAGGTTGTGCAGGGACTTCAGACACTAGGGTCACCTCCAGCCCAGTCGGTTGCACCAGCTTAGGAGTATGTAGTACCAGCTATGCCTGACGATGAGCAGCATCGATTGGAGAGATTTGATAGACTTCAACCTCTAACTTTCAGTGGTACAGAGGGCGAGGATGCCCAGGGTTTCTTGGACAAGTGTTAGAGGATTCTTCGTACAAAGTGTATTCTGGAGACCAGTGGTGTAGCATTTACTACTATTTAGTTTTCTGGAGCTGCCTTTACTTGGTGGGAGGCTTATGAGAGGCGTAGGCCTATTGATGCGGTGCCCTTTACCTGGCAGCAGTTCTCCGTTCTCTTTTTGGAGAAGTATGTGACACAATCTCACAGAGAAGAGCTGCGCAGGCAGTTCGAGCAGTTGCATCAAGGAGATATGACTGTGACACAATATGAGATGCGGTTCTCTGAGTTAGCTCGTCATGCGGTCTGGTTGGTTCCCACAGATCAAGAGAGGACCAGGAGGTTCGTTGATGACCTCACATATTAGCTTCGGATTCTCATGACCAGGGAGAGGGTGTCAGGTGCTACTTTTGAGGAGGTTGTTGACATCGCCTGCGAGATTGAGTCAGTTCATTGCCAGGAGCGAGATGAGAGGGAGGCCAAGAGGCCTCGGGGATCTAGTAGTTTTGGTGGTGCTACTTCGAGGGGTCAGTTTCAGCACAGCGAGGCCGTCCATTCAGGCATGCTCAGTAAGCTTACCCAGGTTATCATGGGGCATCATCGGGTCATGGTTCTCACAGTTCTCATCAGGGCCATTCTTCACTCAATGCCCTTCCAGCCCAGAGTTCGTCCCGTGCTCCATCAGTTCAGGGCTCTTCTATGCTAGGTGCATCTGCTAATCATCCTGGTGCTAGGGGTTCCCTTCAGTCCCCGTCTCCAGCACAGGGGAGTTGTTACGAGTTTGGAGAGTTGGGCATATGAGGAGGCAATGTCCTCATCTTCTTGAGGGTCCATCTCAATAGAGGGGTCAGCCCTCGACTTCAGCTCCAGTTACTTCACCACTCGCTCAGGCAGCTAGGGGTGAGGTTCAGTTAGCTAGGGGTCGCTCTAGAGAAGGAGGTCGAGCAGGTGGTGGTCAGTCCCATTTCTATGTACTCCCAGCCAGACCAGATGCTATTGCTTCAGATGTTGTGATTACAGGTATTGTCTCAATCTGCCGCAAAGATGCCTCTGTATTATTTGATCCTGGTTCCACTTTTTCATATGTGTTATCATACTTTGCTCGTTCTTTGGATACGCCCTGTGAGTCTCTTGTTTCATCTGTTCGTGTATCTACTCTGGTGGGCGATACTATAGTTATGGATCGTGTATACCGGTCATGTGTGGTGACTATTGGGGGTCTGGAGACCCGAGTGGATCTATTGTTGCTTTGTATTGTGGACTTTGATGTGATATTAGGCATGCATTGGTTATCCCCGTGTCGTGCTATATTGGACTATCATGCTAAGACAATAACGTTGGCTATACCGGGTGTGGCATAGATTGAGTGGCGAGGTTCTACTGATTTTGTTCCTAGTAGGGTGATTTCGTTCTTGAAGGCCCATCAGATGGTTGGGAAGGGTTGTCTTTCATACTTGGCATTTGTGAGGGATGTCAGTGCAGAGACTCCCAATATTGATTCTGTTCCTGTTGTGAGGGATTTTCCCGTTGTGTTTCCTGCAGACCTGCCGGGCATGCTACCAGACAGGGATATTGATTTTGGTATTGATTTGGTACCGGGCACTCAACCCATTTCCATTCCACTGTATTGTATGGCACCGACAGAGTTGAAAGAGTTGAAGGAGCAGCTTCAAGAACTCCTTGATAAGGGGTTTATTTGGCCTAGTGTTTCACCGTTGGGTGCTCCTATGCTATTTATGAAGAAAAAGGATGGCATGATGAGGATGTGCATTGATTAGAGGCAATTGAACAAGGTTACAATTAAGAATAAGTATCCCCTGCCTCGCATTGATGATTTGTTCGACCAGCTTCAGGGAGCGTGGGTGTCCTCCAAGATTGATCTCCGTTCAGGGTATCACCAGCTGAAGATCAAGGACTCAAATATTCTTAAGATAGCTTTCAGGACCCGTTATAGATATTATGAGTTCCTTGTGATGTCTTTTGGGCTGACCAATGCCCCAGCAGCGTTCATGCATTTGATGAACATTGTGTTCTGGTCATATCTCGACTCATTTGTCATAGTTTTCATTGATGATATTCTAGTGTATTCGCATAGTCAGGAGGAGCACGCGGAGCATTTGAGAGTTGTGTTGCAGAGATTGAGGGAGGAGAAACTTTATGCAAAGTTCTCCAAGTGTGAGTTTTGGCTCAGTTCAGTGGCTATCTTGGGGCACGTGGTGTCCAGTGAGGGTATTCAGGTTGATCCGAAGAAGATAGAGGCGGTTCAAAGTTGGCCTAGATCGTCCTTAGCCATAGAGATTCGTAGCGTTCTTTGTTTGGCAGGTTATTACTGTCGATTTGTTTAAAAATTTTCATCTATAGCATCACTATTGACCAAATTGACTCAGAAGAGTGCTCCATTCCAATGGTCGGATGAGTGTGAGGCGAGCTTCCAGAAGCTCAAGACTGCCTTGACCACAACTCCACTATTGGTTTTGCCATCAGTTTCAGGTTCATATACAGTGTATTGTGATGCTTCAAGAGTGGGCATTGGGTGTGTGCTGATGCAGGAGGTTAGAGTTATTTCTTATACTTCTCGTCAGTTGAAGCCCCATGAGAAGAACTACCCCGTTCATGATCTAGAGTTGGATGCCATTGTTCACGCGTTGAAGATTTGGAGGCATTATTTGTATAGTGTATCTTGTGAGGTGTTTACTGATCATCGTAGCCTCCAGCACTTGCTCAAATACAAGGACCTCAATTTGAGGCAGCAAAGATGGTTGGAGCTGCTAAAGGATTATGATATTACTATCTTGTACCATCCGGGAAAGGCTAATGTGGTGGCCGATGCCTTGAGTAGGAAGGCGGTGAGTATGGGGAGTTTGGTGTATAATTCTGTTGGGGAGAGACCTCTTGCGGTTGATGTTTAGGCCTTGGCCAATCGGTTCGTGAGGTTGGATATTTCAGAGCCCAGTTGGGTATTGGCTTGTGTGGTTTCACGGTCTTCCTTATTTGATCGCATCAGAGAGCGCTAGTATGATGATTCTCATTTGCTTGTCATTAGGATAGAGTTCAGCATGACGATGCCAGAGATATGACTATTGATGATGATGGGGTGTTGAGGATGCAGGGCCGAATATTTGTGCCCAATGTGAACGAGCTTCGGAGTTGATTCTAGAGGAGGCCCGTAGCTTGCGGTATTCCATCCATCTGGGTGCCGTAAAGATTTATCAAGATTTGAGACAACATTATTGGTCGAGGAGGATGAAGAAGGACATTGTGGGATTCGTAGCTCGGTGTCTCAATTGTCAACACGTGAAATATGAGCATCAGAAACCAGATGGCTTGCTTCAGCAAATGGATATTCCAGAGTGGAAGTGGGAGCGGATTACCATGGACTTTATAGTTGGTCTCCCACGGACTTTGAAGAAGTTCGATGATATTTGGGTGATTGTGGATCGGCTGACCAAGTCCGTGCACTTCATTCTTGTGTGTACTACCTATTTTTTAGAGCGGTTGGCAGAGATATATATCCGAGAGATTGTTCGTTTGCATGGTGTCCCAGTTTCCATCATTTCAGATAGGGTACTTAGTTTACTTCACAGTTTTAGAGGTCGATACAGCGAGAGTTGGGTACTCAGGTTGAGTTGAGCACACCTTTTCACCCTTAGACGGACGGGAACTTCGAGCATACTATTCAGATATTGGAGGACATGTTGCGTGCTTGTGTCATTGATTTTGGAGGGTCATGGGATCAGTTTCTACCGTTCGCAGAGTTTGCTTATAACAACAACTATCGGTCGAGTATTCAGATGGCATCATATGAGGGTTTGTATGAGAGACAGTATAGATCTCCGGTCGGTTGGTTTGAGCCCGGTGAGGCTAGGCTATTGGGTACAGACTTGGTGCAAAATGCTTTAGATAAGGTGAAGGTGATTCAGGAGAGGCTTCGTACAACGCAGTTGAGACAAAAGAGTTATACTGACAGGAAGGTTCGGGATATGTCCTACATGGTTGGTGAGAAGGTTCTATTGAAGGTTTCACCCATGAAGGATGTTATGAGATTTGGGAAGAAGGGTAAATTGAGTCATCGGTTTATTGGGTCTTTTGAGGTGCTTCAGTGGGTTTGTGGCTTATGAGCTTGCTTTGCCACCCAACTTATCGAGTGTGCATCCAGTATTTCATCTTTTTATGCTCTGGAAGTATATTGGCGATCCATCTCATGTTCTTGATTTTAGCACGGTTCAATTAGAGGGTGATTTGACTTATGATGTGGAGCCAACAACTATTTTGGAGCATCAGGTTCGAAAGTTGAGATCAAAGGATATAGCTTCAGTGAAAGTGCAATGGAGAGGTCGGCCCGTGGATGAGGCTACCTGGGAGACCGAGCGAGAGATGCGGAGTAGATATCCTCACCTATTTAAGGCTTCAGGTATGTTTCTTGACTCGTTCGAGGATGAACGTTTGTTTAAGAGGGGGAGGATGTACGGACCCGACCGGTCATTTCATGAGTTACCACTATGTTCCCCCCATTTTTGCTTCTTTATGCTTTGTTCATCTGTGTTATATGGTACCAGATTGGTTGGTTCGAGTTTGGAATGGTTCTGGTGAGGTTTGAGACACTTAGTCTCTTAAGTTGGTCTTTTAATTAGAAAAGTCAGCCGGATGCTGACTTATGTGAAATAAGTCTCGGATGTGAATTCCAATGATCGGAATGGGTTTCGGAGGTCCGGAGTAGATTTAGGCTTGAATTGGCGAAATTGGAATTTTGGCATTTCCGATTGGTAGCAGAGATTTTTATATAGGGGTCGAAATGAAATTTCGGAAGTTGGAGTAGGTTTGTGGTGTCATTTGTAATGTGTGTGCAAAATTTTAGGTCATTCGGATGAGGTTTGATAGACTTTTTGATTAAAAGCGGAATTCGGAAGTTTTTGGAATCTTAGGCTTGGATCCAATGTTATTTGTTTGATTCGATGTTGTTTGAGGTGTTTCGAAGATTGGTATAAGTTTGGATAATGGTATATGACTTGTTTGTGCTTTTGGTTGAGGTCCCGGGGGCCTCGGAGTGATTTCGGATCGTTGACGGGAAGTTTGGAGCTGGGAATTTGTAGTTGAAGCTGCTAAAGTTCTGTCATAACCGCACATGCGGCTTGGGAACCGCAGATGCGGGCTTGCAGAAGCGCCCAGAGGGTCGCAGATGCGAAAATAGGCATGGGGAGCTGGAACTGCAGATGCGGTTGTTTGAGCGCACCTGCTATAGCGCATGTACGAAATTTTAATCGTAGGTGCGGTTTTGAGCGCTTAAGTGATTTGCGCAGATGCACACCTGGGACCGCAGGTGCGGGTACACAGGTGCGAGATTTCAACCGCAGAAGCGGTTTAGGAGGGGCAGAACATATATAATTAGCCCTTCGCGATTTTGAGTGGTTTTTCACCATATTTCATTCGAGAGAAAACTTTGGAGAGCAAATTGATGAGGGAATTCAAGAGGGTTTCGTGGAGGTAAGTTTTTTGGACCCTAAACTTGTTTCTATGATGGTTTTTGACTGATTAAGCTTGAAATCTATGGAAATTAGTAGCAAAATTGGGGGTTTAGGGCTTGGAAATTGGAGACATTAATCTAGAGATTTGAGGGGTCATTTGTGGTCGGATTTTGGTATTCTTGGTATGTATGAACTCGTGGGAGGATAAGGAGTTTACTGATGTAATTTTTACCGGATTCCGAGACAAGGGCCTGAGAGTCGGGTTTGGCCAATTTCGGGATTTGAGTTGTAACGTGATTATTTTCTCATGGGCTTCGTTCCCTTAGCATATTCTAATGTTATGATTCTGATTTTGGGTAGATTCGACGCGAGTTGAGGCCGAGTCGAGAGGAAAGGGCATCGCGGAGTAGTATTTCATCCGGTTTGAGGTAAGTAACCATTGTAAATCTGGACCTGAGGGTATAAAACCCCGGTATTTCGTATTGTTTTGATAAATGAGGTGACAAACATGCTAGTTGACGAGAGTGTGGGCGTGCACCGATGGGGATTGTGACTTGGTCCGGCATGTAGCGACTATTAAGGCACATATTTGATTTGAAATCTTATGATATTCCGTATTTTTGAGATTGATACTATACTTTGGGTTGTACGCCATGTTTGGAGCCTTGTGCCGACCTGTTTAGACCATATGGGTAATTTTTATTACTTTCTTCACTTTATCTGTTTTGAAAACATATCCTTAGTCATGTTTTACCTATTTATTATTTAAATCTAGTTTTATCACTCTACTTCTTAATATATGAAAACTGTTTGGGCTGAGTTCCCTGATTTCCACTGATATGCCCGAGTGACTATAAGGTTAATGACTGAGAGAGGTTGAGGACCTAATGTTGAGGATTATATATTTATTACGGATCGGGTTGCACACAGTAGCAATATTATATATATTATGGATCGGGCTGCACGCCGCAACAATATATATATTGGATCGGGCTACGCGCCACAGCGATATGACGTTTGAGTTGTAGGAGCCCCTCTGGAGTCTGTACAACCCCAGTGAGCATAGTCGACTATAAACTATGGATCGGGATGCACGCCGCAACAATTATTATGGTTAGTGATGTATGAGATATTATTGAGCCGGGGTGCTGAGTGTGAGTACTGTGTGACGAGAGCTGAGTCACGAATGACTGTGAGGCTTGCCCGAGAGGCTATACTGTGAGTGATACCTTGCCCGAGGGGCCCATTTATGACATTTTTTGTTGTTTTCACTCTTCTTTTATACTGAGCCTCTGTCTAAAGATGTTGAATAAATGATTTCAAAGTATTTCCATTGAAAATGAAGTTTTTACGAAATAACTGGCTATTTGATTGCTGAGTTTGGCTTGATATTCTGTTGAACACCCTTATATGATTTTTAACTGCTCGTCACTGCACTCAGACCTTATTTACTTTAGTTACTTACTGAGTTGGCATACTCACGTTACTCCCTGCACCTTGTGTGCAGATCCAGGTGCCTGAGCAGCATAGTGAGAGCTTCCAGCACTCTTAGAGCTTACCGGAGACTGCAAGATAGCTGCACAGCGTTCGCATCCTACTTTCCTCCTTCCTATCTTAGTCTTTCTGCTATTTCAGACTCTTGATGTATTATTCAGTCAACTTGAGTTGCATTTTGAGGATCTTGACTAGTGACACTGGATTGTTGGCCCGTGGAGGAGGCTACCTGGGAGACCGAGCGAGAGATGCGGAGTAGATATCCTCACCTATTTAAGGCTTCAGGTATGTTTCTTGACTCTTTCGAGGATGAACGTTTGTTTAAGAGGGGGAGGATGTACGGACCCGACCGGTCATTTCATGAGTTACCACTCTGTTCCCCCCATTTTTGCTTCTTTATGCTTTGTTCATCTGTGTTATATGGTACCAGATTGGTTGGTTCGAGTTTGGAATGGTTCTGGTGAGGTTTGAGACACTTAGTCTCTTAAGTTGGTCTTTTAATTAGAAAAGTCAGCCGGATGTTGACTTATGTGAAATAAGTCTCGGATGTGAATTCCAATGATCGGAATGGGTTTCGGAGATCCGGAGTAGATTTAGGCTTGAATTGGCGAAATTGGAATTTTGGCATTTCCGGTTGGTAGCGGAGATTTTTATATAGGAGTCGAAATGAAATTTCGGAAGTTGGAATAGGTTTGTGGTGTCATTTGTAATGTGTGTGCAAAATTTTAGGTCATTCGGATGAGGTTTGATAGACTTTTTGATTAAAAGCGGAATTCGGAAGTTTTTGGAATCTTAGGCTTGGATCCAATGTTATTTGTTTGATTCGATGTTGTTTGAGGTGTTTCGAAGATTGGAATAAGTTTGGATAATGGTATATGACTTGTTTGTGCTTTTGGTTGAGGTCCCAGGGGCCTCGGGGTGATTTCGGATCGTTGACGGGAAGTTTGGAGTTGGGAATTTGTAGTTGAAGCTGCTAAAGTTATGTCATAACCGCACATGCGTCTTGGGAACCGCAGATGCGGGCTCGCAGAAGCGCCCAGAGGGTCGCAAATGCGAAAATAGGCATGGGGAGCTGGAACTGCAGATGCGGTTGTTTGAGCGCACCTGCTATAGCGCATGTACGGAATTTTAATCGTAGGTGCGGTTTTGAGTGCTTAAGTGATTTGCGCAGATGCACACCTGGGACCGCAGGTGCGGGTACACAGGTGCGAGATTTCAACCGCAGAAGCGGTTTAGCAGGGGCAGAACATATATAATTGGCCCTTCGCGATTTTGAGTGGTTTTTCACCATATTTCATTCGAGAGAAGACTTTGGAGAGCAAATTGATGAGGGAATTCAAGAGGGTTTCGTGGAGGTAAGTTTTTTGGACCCTAAACTTGTTTCTATGATGGTTTTTGACTGATTAAGCTTGAAATCTATGGAAATTAGTAGCAAAATTGGGGGTTTAGGGCTTGGAAATTGGAGACCTTAATCTAGAGATTTGAGGGGTCATTTGTGGTCGGATTTTGGTATTCTTGGTATGTATGAACTCGTGGGAGGATAAGGAGTTTATTGATGTAATTTTTACCGGATTCCGAGACAAGGTCCTGGGAGTCGGGTTTGGCCAATTTCGGGATTTGAGTTGTAACGTGATTATTTTCTCATGGGCTTCGTTCCCTTAGCATATTCTAATGTTATGATTCTGATTTTGGGTAGATTCGACGCGAGTTGAGGCCGAGTCGAGAGGAAAGGGCGTCGCGGAGTAGTATTTCATCCGCTTTGAGGTAAGTAATCATTGTAAATCTGGACCTGAGGGTATAAAACCCCGGTATTTCGTATTGTTTTGATAAATGAGGTGACAAACATGCTAGTTGACGAGAGTGTGGGCGTGCACCGATGGGGATTGTGACTTGGTCCGGCCTGTAGCGACTATTAAGGCACATATTTGATTTAAAATCTTATGATATTCCGTATTTTTGAGATTGATACTATATTTTGGGTTGTACGCCATGTTTGGAGCCTTGTGCCGACCTGTTTAGACCATATGGGTAATTTTTATTACTTTCTTCACTTTATCTGTTTTGAAAACATATCCTTAGTCATGTTTTACCTATTTATTATTTAAATCCAGTTTTATCACTCTACTTCTTAATATATGAAAACTGTTTGGGCTGAGTTCCCTGATTTCCACTGATATGCCCGAGTGACTATAATATTAATGACTGAGAGAGGTTGAGGACCTAATGTTGAGGATTATATATTTATTACGGATCGGGCTGCACACAGTAGCAATATTATATATATTATGGATCGGGCTGCACGCCGCAACAATATATATATTGGATCGGGTTGCGCACCGCAACGATATGACGTTTGAGTTGTAGAAGCCCCTCTGGAGTCTGTACAACCCCAGTGAGCGTAGTCGACTATAAACTATGGATCGGGATGCACGCCGCAACAATTATTATGGTTAGTGATGTATGAGATATTATTGAGCCGGGGTGCTGAGTGTGAGTACTGTGTGACGAGAGCTGAGTCACGAATGACTGTGAGGCTTGCCCGAGAAGCTATACTGTGAGTGATACCTTGCCCGAGGGGCCCATTTATGACATTTTTTGTTGTTTTCACTCTTCTTTTATACCGAGCCTCTGTCTAAAGATGTTGAATAAATGATTTCAAAGTATTTCCATTGAAACTGATGTTTTTACGAAATAACTGGCTATTTGATTGCTGAGTTTGGCTTGATATTCTGTTGAACACCCTTATATGATTTTTAACTGCTCGTCACTGCACTCAGACCTTATTTACTTTAGTTACTTACTGAATTGGCATACTCATGTTACTCCCTGCACCTTGTGTGCAGATTCCGGTGCCCAAGCAGTAGAGTGAGAGCTTCCATTACTCTCAGAGCTTACCGGAGACTGCAAGGTAGCTGCACGACGTTCGCAGCCTTGCTTTCCTCCTTCCTATCTTAGTCTTTCTTCTATTTCAGACTCTTGATGTATTATTCAGTCAGCTTGAGTTGCATTTTGAGGATCTTGACTAGTGACACCGGATCGTTGGGCTGTGTTGGTGTTTTGTACTGGTTTCCGCATACTCTTTTCTTATTCAACTATTTCATATAACTAATCTACGTCTTATTCAATATTAGAAAATGATTCTTATAAAAGGTTTCGTTGTGGTAAATGTTTTGGTTGGCTTGCCTAGTACTGTGATAGGCGCCATCACGACCGGGGTATTTGGGGTCGTGACAGTTATCATGTCCTACTCAATATGCTATATAGTCAATCTGCTGTAGATATCAACATGCCTCTGTTTGCCCTTTTGTTTTTGTTCACTAGCATGCTTAAACTCCTGTGAATTTGTCCTGACCAATAAGTTAGTATGGTTACTCCACTTTAGCCCATTCCTGTTGATCGGGGACACTTGTCTACTTGTTTCTCAACTAGCATAATTTCTACCTTGTTTTAAGTGTTTCACCTTAACAAACTCCTGAGTAATTTATGATTTCTATGCTCTCAACTTTTGCTACCTTTCTGTATGATCGTCTGATCAGTAACTTGATCCTAGCATGTTGTTCTCTGATTAATATATACCTATATGTCCACCTAGTAATAGCTAGGGATTAAGGCCATGTGAAACCTTGTTCAAATTAATTGTTACTCTATTCTATCTACTGTTTGATTGCTGGAGTTCATGGTTGATCTCCTTCTGCTAAATGTGTGCTACTTTTGGTTCTTGTAATTTGATAATCTGTTTCTATGCACTTCTGAAATCCAAATTGTTTTCTTCCCTAAAACTACTTCCTACTTTTATACTATTTTCAACTCCTACTCTTAGTTTACTAGGGTCTTGCCACCCCAATATGGGCACTGCTTAGGGTCCATGAGACTCATCTGAATTCTGACACATTAGGGTTGGTTTTACAATCCTTTGTGAATCTTGTTGAACATCTAATTCTGGTGTGCGCCCTGCCCCGGGTCCCTGAGGACCTTGGGAACTTTGACACACCAAGAACCAGCTTTATGTGTTATGGATGGACTACCACTATGCTCAGAGGTGCTATGTTTGGAGGCTTGGTTCCAAGTTGATGTTGGGCCTATGAAGGCTCTCTATAGTTAGTGATTTTCATTTTGTAATTCATTTATATTGGTCTGTATAATAATTCTTGTAAATCAGATATTGGGGTTATTAGTAAAAGTTGGGAGGGATTTTTATATATCTCTGTTGAAATTGGGTAGAGAACCTACCTATAGGACTTGATTATACTGGTATTGTATTGTTGTTTTGAGTATGTGCTGCACATCTGCTTATCAGAAATCCCGTTATAGGGCTTTACATTTATTTCTGCACATTAGACATCCTGTTTATAGGACTTCCACGTATTTTTTTAATCCAATGTGCATTAGTAACCATGTTTATAGGCTATTGACTGTTTGAATAACCATTTTCCACGTCAATGCGCTCTAAGAATTTTGCCTATGAATGAGTAATAGAGATCCTGCCTATAGGAACTGAAGTCATCTAGATATTATGCCTATAAGGTTTTAAAATTAATTTCTTCATTTAGATACTATGCCTATAAGGTATCAAAATTAATTTCTGTTTCAAATTAATTTCTGCATTTATATACTATGCCTATAAGGTTTCAAAATTAATTTCTGCACTTAGACCCCATGCCTATAAGGTTTCAAATTAATTTCTGCATTTTAGATACCATGCCTATAAGGTTTTAAGATCAGTTTCTGCACTTAGATATCATGCCTATAGGGAATGCATATAAAATCGGTCTTCCGCATCATAAAATAATGCTTGTAATCAGTCTCAGCACTTAGCAAGCATGCCTATAGGGTCTAAAGATAAAATCAGCCTATTAAAATTAGTAACTGTTTACAGCTTAGATACCATGCTAATAGGGTTCTACCCGACTATCACTTAGGCAAACCTATAGGACAGTTAAAACCTGAGATTACAATTGTGATTATCTTGCTGCTTGAAACGTGTTCAGATGCAGTAAGTGGCAAAATCAGTAGGCAAACTGATAAGTGTTCACTGCCTCGCCTTAAATAAACTGCTATCTATTCGGTTAGATATCCTGCCTATAGGATTCCTAAACTTATAAAACTGCTTGTCTGAATAACGTGCCCTTTCTATGTGTCTGTTTGTGGAGGTAAATATGAGCCTTTTAAGTGATCTTTATGTGATAGTCCTATTTAACGTTTTGTTTGTCGCTTAGTTTTCTCCTTTTAAAACAACATACGTGAGTCTAGAACTTCCTTAAATAGAGGTCCTAAACACCTCCAAGGCCACATGCAAGGGACGAGTAGTGCACGCATAGGATATGTATTTGATGCTGTTAGAACGCTTAGGTAATAATTAAGGGGAGGGTAATTAGGTAGTAAATGATATGATGACCTGTGCGCTAATGCTATGCGTAACACCTCTATTTGAGGAAAGTGTACCGAGTATTACATAGAAGTGATCCAATAGGCTAATAAACGTCGGACCCCCTTTATTCCAGTTTAAATAATCTCTATTTGTTTAATTGCTTATAAGACTAATTCACCTAATTCGAGTTTGGCCAGGACCCACCGTTGTGGACCTTGAGGGGTGCCTAATACCTTCCCCTCAAGGTAATTTCGAGCCCTTACCCAATCTCTGGTAATGCAAACCGATTTATGAGTTATTTGCTTTTGGTGCCCTAACGCACCTTAAATACGTTAGGTGGCGACTCTTCAAATTCCATACCCCTTCCCAAAAGGAAATGAGTTGTCCCAAAGAATGTCGAAACCCGAACTCCGCGAGGAAAAAAGGGGCGCAACAGCATGGAGACTCTGCTAGGAATATTTTAGGCCCTTACCATAACGAACTTGTTTTTCAGAATTAGTCTTATGCATGCTTTATTATGTTAATACATGTGCACCATTTCCCTTTCCTCCTTATTTGGATTTAATTGCCCATTTTCAAGTATTTATGACTGCCTTTATTACAGAAACTGACTTGTCTTCTTGTTTTCTTTCTTAAACGTCTTTTAATTATTAAATACTGCATATATCATTTTTAACGTGCAAATACGTGACAACATGCTATTTATTATTGCATAAAACACGCTCAACATCACATTCCACTCGTGCGTAATCAATCCTATAGCAACGCTTGATGAGTGTTTGCGCTCTCCCTATATATCACCCTTTAAATTTGAAAAGGCGTATTTGCGGTAAAACTAGTCGATCAGCGGTGCAGTCGACGGTTCTGTGCATTTCCCCCTCAAGTTGTCCACTTGAGGGTACTAATCTAGACCTCTTTAGAAACCTTACTCTGACTAATTATACATGTATCATGGTCAAACTTAGCCGGGTTAATATGTTGTCCGCATAATAACCCTTTAAGACAAGCCTCGTCCAAAAGGTCCATCGGGTTTTCCATAATCCCAAAGGACGCAACCACGATTGTGTGCATTAATTTTGGAGAAAGAAGTGCCAATACGCTAATCATTGATGTATAAATAGTCGAATCTAGAGAGGAAAAAGGCTTACCCATATTTGTTTTGCAGAAAATGAGGCATGAAGTCCCTAGGTTCGGCATGGTCCGTAACATATCACCACTATTGCTAGATTGGTGGGAAGATCTTCCACCAAGTGATAAGAATCATGTGAAAAGGGTCTTGGGAAATTTTCCTTCTCTGTTGGGCCTCAAGCCGAATAACATGCTAATCGAAGCTGCCACAATATTCTGGGACAAGGAAAGAGCCGTGTTTCGCTTTGGAAGTATAGAAATGACCCCTCTCTTGGAAGAAATAGGGGGATTCGTTGGGCTACCTTGGGATAGTCCTAGTTTATTGGTACCGGAAAACTGCTCTACTAGGGGATTTCTGAAGATGATAGGATTAAAGAAGAATGATGACTTAGAGTGCCTGAAAAATTCCTACATACCCTTCGACTTCCTCTATGAACGATATGGTCACAACAAATCTTATCGTATTTTTGATGACGAATTCTCCATCACTTCTTGGGATGGATCCACCGTAGGGTTTTTGGGTTCATTGTCTGTTTATTGGGTATGTTAGTATTCCCAATCCAAGGGGATATAATCCACACCAGACTGGCCATGGTAACCAAAACCTTGATGGAGGGGATCGAAGGGAAGACATATACTATTGTCCCTATGATCATAGAAGACATATACCGGGCCCTGGAGCACTGTCAAGGGGTACAAATACTTTGAAGGTTGCAATCTACTGCTGCAAGTTTGGTTGTTACAACATATCCAAAAAGGTCAATACCGTCAAGAGTTTCCGCGAAGGCCGTGGAATGATCACATAGTCTTACATCATCCTAAGAAAATGACATATATCCCTTACAAGTTTGCTCAACCAGAGGATGCTATAGGATGGGTGCAGTTTTTCAACAATTTGACCAAGGACCAGGTTCAATGGATGATCGAATGGTTTCCTACCGACGAGTTCATCATCAGATCTAGGAACGTTTCACACTTGGTATTGATCGGGTTAAGGGGCATATACCCTTATGCTCCCTTTAGGGTTATGAGACAGGCAGACAGGAAGCAGGTCATACCGCGAGTTGCTAAAATGAGTCATTTCATAGCCAATTTTCAGGGTGATGGCATTCGATACAAAAGTGAAGCACAACACATGTGACACTTGAAGATTATCATGGAAAAGGATACCATCGAGCCAGATCGATATCATACTAGTCATGTGTACTTATACCCCTCATGGTTAGATGATAACATAGGGGGAATATTTGAGCCAAGGGTTGGTCCAGGAAAAAGGGCCATAGACGAAGTTGCCGAAGCATAGGTGAAATATAACAAACTACCGAAAAGAGTTCGTGAGTCCGAGGCCGAACACCTGGAGCGACACAAGACTAATATGGAACTAATCAATGAATGGAGAGAGAGGGCTATTAAGTCCAGTGAAAGGTTGGAATATCTGGAGTACAGTTTGATGGAATTGGAGGGAAAGATGAGGAAGAGAGTCACTGATTGCTAGAACATTGAAGGAAGCGAAGGAGGACATTTAGCAAGGGCATACTTACTGCTCAACATGCGTGAACTGGGGGATCTGATCGACAAGAGCATCCATCCTGGAAAAGGTCCTTCTGGGACCAAGTAGATTAGGTTTATTTGGTTTTTCAAATGTAATAAGGCCAAGTGCCATTAGTGACTTATCTTATTCAGTGTCGTTTTAGATTCATCTATTTTTACATTAATTAAATGAGGCAATTATTGGCACTGAAATTCTCCAAATCTATTTGTCGCTAGACCAACCTCGGGTACAACGGGGATCCCAAATTAGGACGCGAATTTACATTCCCACAATATGTGTTTAAATACTACAAACATCTCAGAATCATTATTGACTTGTTTACCTTTTATTTTTCTTTATTTTTTATTATTCCCACCCCCTAAGGTTGGTTCGTACATACTGGCATCATCAGCATATCATACCAGATCTAGAGGCCCTCCACCACCTCCTCCTCCGAGTAATTCGAAAAGCAGAGGAAAAGCTAAGATGGATGCCTTGAGTGGTATACAAAAGGAAAATGCTGAGAATATTGAAACTTCAGACGGTCAGAGTACTCCAGCCTAGAATGCTTTGTTCATGCGATTATAGCTGAAAATACTGGAGTTAAAAGGAGAATTTGAGCAGTTCCGCAACTTGACAAACCTCTCCCTCACTCTGAACGTCTCAGACATCAACCAACAAAATGTTCAAAACCCAGCACCTCTTCAAAATACGCCAAACCAATGTCCACAAAATCCTCCCGCACCCCATCAGCACACCACTCCACCTCAAAACCCCAATCCTTTACTGATACCAACTCCTCCATAATACCATCATCAACCAACCCAACACCCACAAACCACTACCTATCACACTCCTTAGAACACACCACAACCTATTTCCGATCCTTAAAACTCGACCAACGATCACCACTACACCCAAATCCCTGGCACCTACCAAAACAACCCCATATATGTGGAAACCGTATCTCATTCCACTCAACCAAACTCCTATACACCAAAATCCGCTGACAAGGACCTGCTCATCAAGAACATGGCCGAGGAGCTTAAGAAGTTGACAAGTCAAGTTCAGGGTGTTGAAGGAGGCAAAGGGATAGAAGGTCTGAACTACGAGGATTTATGCATACAACCAGATATGGAACTGCTGGAGGGTTACAAACCTCCCAAGTTCGAGATGTTTGATAGAACAGGTTATCCCAAGGTTCATTTGAGGACTTATTGTGACAAGCTCGTGGGGGTCAAAAAAGTTGAAAAGATTCGAATGAAGCCTTTCATGAGAAATCTTACCGGAGATGCCTAAGCCAGAATCCTAAGAAATGGGCCAATGGGGTAAGCATGGCATCAGACTTTATGGACCGGTTCAGGTTCAATACGGAGAATACACCAGATGTCTTCTATATCCAGAACCTAAAGAAGAAACCAACTGAGACTTTCTGCGAGTATGCTACTCGGTGGAGTTCAGAAGCAGCCAAGGTCAGACCAGCATTAGACAAGGAATAGATGAACAAGTTCTTTGTCAGGGCACAGGACCCACAGTATTATGAAAGGCTAATGGTCATTGAGAATCACAAGTTCTTCGATATTATCAAACTCAAAGAATGGATTGAAGAGGGTATCAAAATCGGGATGACAACAAATTTTGAGGCATTGCAGGTCACGAATAAAGCATCACAATTAGGGGCATATCAAATAAGAAAGAAGTAGGGGCAGTAATGGTGGCCCAAGGTCCAAAATCTCCACTCACATACCAAACACCTCCACTTACATACCAACCCTCACCTCCCAGATATTGCCAATCCACCACCGCCTATCACACTTATAACACCCAACTAGCCTACTATCATTCACCTCCAACTCATCCAAATTACCAGAAACCTCGACCTAACTTTGATCGTAAACCACCCAGATAATACACCGGCATTGCTAAAACCATCGACCAACTATATGAAGGATTGAAGGCTGTTGGTTATGTCACCCCTATTCCTGCTATGGCAATGGAGAATTTATTGCAATGGGTCAACCCAAATAAAACCTATGCATATCATTCCGGTATGAAGGGGCACATCATTGACGAATGACAAATAGTGAAATATAAGATCTAGACATTGATTGATAACAATGTCATACAGGCGAAGTAAGTTGCACCCAACGTCCGCAACAATCCTCTCCCAGATCATAGGGGTGATGGGGTACATGTGATAGAGATGGATGAAGAATGGGATCCTGAGGGGTCAATCAAGCTTATTCGGAAAGGCGATGACTTTAAACTTGTAGTCACACTCACTGCTATCATGGTACAGATACAACCATCAATCAAAGTTGAGGTAACTGCATCGGTTCCATTTGAGGTAGAGGTAACACCACCTGCAACCACACCTATTCCATTTGAGGCGAAGTGGCCACACCTTTCACAGTGACAGTAGCAACTACACCGCCTTTCAAGTACAATGCTATACCTTGGGATTACGTAGCTGAAGCTAGGCAAAGGGAAAAGCAAAGATGGAAGAATCTGATGTCGCACAGGGAATGACCAGAACTGGAAGGATCTATACACCTAAAATTTTTGGAGGATCAAGCAAGGAAGCTTCTACCTAACAACCTGTCATTGAAATTGGACTGCATGATCTTTGGAGGAAAGTACAGGCAAGAGAACATTATATCATCGATCATTTAAACAAAACCCCCTCCCAGATATCCATCCTATCACTATTGCAGAATTCAGAGGCGCATAAGAATACTTTGATGAAGGTGTTGAATAAAGCTTACGTGCCCAACAATATCACTAGTGGAGAAATGGCCAATATGGTAGGGCAAGTACTGGAAAGTCACAAGATGACCTTCCACGAGGATGAACTACCGCCTGAAAGGTTAAGTCATAACAAGGCACTGCATATCACGGTACAGTTTGAAGACAAATTCATTGCCAGAGTCCAAATAGATGGGGGTTCAAGCCTCAACATTTGTCCATTGACTACTTTGAAAAGATTGGGCAAATATTTCCACGAGATACGGGCAGGAAGTATGAACGTGAAGCCTTTGATGAGTACCAAAAGGCCACGATTAGGGAGATTAACCTTTGCCTGTAGATGGGGCCAAGTTGGTTCAATGTTGAGTTCCAAGTACTAGACATATCAGTTACGTACAATCTTCTATTGGGTCGACCTTGGATACATGCCGCTGGGGCCGTGGCTTCCATGCTACATCAAGCCGTGAAGTTCAAATGGAACCATCCTGAGGTAATCATTCACAGAGACGGAAGTAACTCCATTTACATCAGTCAAATTATCCCGGTTATCGAAAATAGAAAAAGGCTGGGTGGGAAAACTTATCACCACATTGAGCATGTCAACACGATTGAGAAAGACAAGTGGTGGAGCAACAAAATAGAAAGCATACTGGCATGGTCTGGGTATGAACCCGACAAAGGGCTCAGGAAGAAACTCTAAGGCATCACCAAACCGGTACAGTTGAAGCGTCACGTCACAACTTTTGGGCTAGGATATCCATACACCTGGCAAAAATATAATGATTGGTCACCACCATGGCGTGGTCCTTATTACCCTCTCGAGCATCTAGTGCCCCATCTGAGTCAGACTTTTCACTAGACCAGTATAATATGGGGATCTACGGAGGAAGAAGCTTTGGTTGGGCTAAGGAACCTATTCCTAGAAGACAAGAATATGGATTGCAATGTGTCACGACCCTAGTTCGCCCTCCATGAACTGTCGTGACGGCACCTAGTCTCTACGACTAGGTAAGCCTAAAAAATGTGGAACATAAACTAAACTTGCGGATGAAATAATCAAAAACCAAAATAACCGAATGAAAACAATAGTTAAAATGCTGCTCGGCATATACAACACAACATTCTCAGAATCAAGTACACTATCCCAAAACCCGAAAACTCACAGAACCACAAGCCTTTGGATATCTACAATGTCTAACTCCAGAATATCTAACAAGGGAAAGAAATACAGAAGGGCAAATGTTTAAAAGCTAGAATATAAAGGGACTCCTCGGTCTGCGGACGCGACAAATATACCTCGAAGTCATTGGGGCAGTTGCCTCGCCTCAAGGTTGTTAGGACTGAGTCGCAGTACCTGGATCTGCACATCAAAAACATGAACAGAAGGGGCATGAGTACACCATAGCGGTACCCAGTAAGTGCCAAGCCTAACCTTGGTCGGGTAGTAACGAGGAAGGTCAGGGCCCTACTGAGGTTAAACAAAATATAAAGTTTGACAGTGTAGAACAGAACAGTATAAATAAATACAACGGTAAAAGTAACACAGGATATAAAGAGGGCAACAACAATTATTATAGAGACAAGGCAAAACACGGAAAGAAATGAGACTTAGCACCAAAATAACAACCGAAGATCTCCCAAGATACCGTCATGTAGTCCCATATGTACATATCCAATGGATCTCCCAGGATCCCGTCCCGTAGTCCAACTCATAGTGCACGAGGATCTACCAGAATCCCGTTCCGTAGTCCCAAATGTAAATACCTAGTACTGGGGGAATCTACCGGGTGCATTCCCATAGTTCCATATAACTGTGCAGGGGGATCTAACGGAATCCCACATCTGTAGTCCCAAAATAAATAGACAAGGGGGAGCTACCGGAATCCCACATCCGTAGTCCCAAAATAAATACACATCAGCAACAGGAAAATATACAAAAATGACAAAATTTCCTATTAAGGCAACAAGTGATCCTAGCCTAGCATGCTGCACAGAATTCAGGTAAGGCAGGTTGAACAAATAAAGTAATTAAGTCACTTAGACATGCTTTTCTAAGCTAACAACAGGCTCAATAATGCAAGTAATAAAAAGAGGAAAGGAAACATACTAGTGATTACTTAATGAAAACCGGATTTCCAACAATTAGCACAAATACGCACTCGTCACCTCACGTACAAGGCATTTCAATTACCAAATATACCAATCCTAAGGGGAAGGTCCCCCCCACAAGGTTAGACAAGCCACTTACCTCGAACCGGCTCAATAATCAACCCGAGACCACGTTCTTACCACGAGTACTCGAATCCAAATGACCCAAATCTATTCAATTCAATTGTATAATGTAAATAACACTTCAAATAATTGATTCTACAAAGAAATTGTAAGCTAATACACGAAATTAGGTAAAATGACCAAAATGCCCCTCGTGCCCACATCTCGGAATCGGGTAAAATTTACATTTACAGAATCCTCACTCTCACGAGTCTAACCATACCATAATTATCCCAATCCAATGTCAAATTCCCAATCAAAACTCAAATTCTTGGTCTAAGAACTTTCTCCCAATTTTCATACAAATTCCGAAACTAAATGATGAATTCATATTTAGATTAGTGGTTTACAAGCAAAAATGATTATGGAATTGTTACCTAATTGATATCTCTGAAAATCCCTCAAAATCTCCCTCAATCTGAGCTCCCAAACTCTAGTTTTGATAAAAATGGCTAAACCTTCGATTTTGAACTTAAACATTCTGCTCAGGCGCGTTCTTCTTCGCGAACGCGAGGCTACGGTCGTGAACGCGATGCACTAAAGTTCCACTAGCTAGTCTCCCTCTTCGCGAATGTGATGCCTGAGCCGCGAATGCGATGATCATTTTTCTTTTCCTACGTGAACGCGAGATTGCCTTCGCGAACGCGTAGGCACAAAGTCCCACAGCCTCGCGAACGCGGAAGCTCCTTTGAGAATGCAAAGCATTAATTCCTAACCAGCACCAGCTCCTCTTCGCGAATGCGACCCCCTCGCGAACGCGAAGAAAGAAACCAGAACTGACTGCTGCAACATTTTTTTGCAATTCTTTAAGTCCAAAAATGACCCGTTGAGCATCCAAAACACACCCAAGGCCCCCGGGACCTCAACCAAACATGCCAACCAATCCTAAAACATCATTCAAACTTGTTCCAACCTTCGAAATGGTCAAAACAATGTCAAAACACCTATTTTTCATCGGATTCAAGCCTAAGAATTCCAAAAACTTTAAAAATACACTTTCGATCAAAACGTCTATCAAACCTCGTCCGAATGACCTGAAAATTTGCATATATGTCACATTCAACACTACGGGCTACTCCAACTTCCGAAATTCCATTCCGACCCTCGAATAAAAATCTTACTATCGAACCAGAAACTTCAAAATTCGACCTTTCGGTATTTCAAGCCTAAATTAGCTATGGACCTCCAGAACATAATCCGAACACGCCCCTAAGCCCGAGATCACCCAATAGAGCTAAAGGAACCCTCAGATTTCCATTCCAAGGTCGTCTTTACACTGTTCCGACTACGGTCAACTTTCCAACACTTAAGCTCTCATTTAGCGACTAAGTGTCCCAAAACTCTCCGAAACTCAAAACCGAACGTCCCGAAAAATCAAAATAGTAGAAATAAACTCGGGGAAAGCAATTAATAGGGGGTCGGGGCATAAATTCTTAAGACGGCCGGCCGGGTCGTCGCACAATGTGATAATTGAGGAGGAGGAGGAAGAATGCCTCACTATTCAGACTGTGGAGAAGGGAGCTGTTCTCAGGAATTGGACCGCCACACCATCCCGAATCCACTGAGTTCCTTGGTAGCTTGGCAATTAGCCTAATTTGTTTTTATAGCCACGCTAGGAACTTAAGATATTTCCAGTAATTTTGTTTTAAAGACACATTTTGTTTCGAAATAATTGCTCGATTTATCGAGCCGTACTTGTTTTGGGATATTTTCAAATTTGATCAATGCATTGCTATTTATTATTCATTATTATCTTTCACATTTTTCTTCTACAACGTTATTATTACTTTTCCTGATGTACCGATGACTGTGACATGGAATGAGACAACACAATATAATGATAGTGATTTAGAAGAGGAGGATAAATACCTGAGGAAGTTGTTAGAGAAGTCGAGAACTTTGAGAATAAACCTAAGTCCAATCTGGACGATACTAAAGCAATCAATTTGGGAGAACCCGAAACCGTCAAGGAAACTCGCATAAGCATTCACTTATCACCGTCAAAGAAGGAAGAATACATTCGTTTCCTAAAAGAATATGAAGATATTTTTGTGTGGTCATATGATAACATGACCGGTCTGAGCACATCCATAGTGGCTCATAAGTTGCCTACCAATCCAATGTGTCTGCCAGTGAAGCAAACTCAGAAAGTTCAAACCAGATATGAGCCTGAAAATCAAGGAGGAAGTCACTAAGAAAATCAAAGCCAAAGTCCTCAGTGTAGTTGAGTACCCAACTTGGTTAGCCAACATTGTACCAGTTCCGAAGAAAGATGGAAAAGTCAAGGCATGTGTTGATTATTGATGACGTCCAAATCCACTACTAAAAAGTAAATGGACATGGTTGCATGCAATATAATATACCCAGCTATGAGTCGGGGTCGAATCCCATAGAAAACAATATATAGGCGATTAGGAATGTAAGAGAATTATCACTTGTTATGCAATGCCAAACACTTAGAATTGATTTGAGAAAATAGTTAAACCTAAATGCGGAAATGTAAACTAACCTAGAAAGCAAGTAAAATGATCAATGGCTGCAAGTATGGATGCATCGGGAATTACACTCAAGTAACGATCCAAAGTATTTCACGATTTTACAATTATGAGCGAGTTTATGTTAATTACCGCGGGTAATAATTCTATATTAGCTTCTTCCAAAGACTAACAAGACTTCCTAATTGAATTATCCCTAAAACTATTAAGAAATTAAGCACACCGATTATGGCTACAAGTAGTTCAATCCTATCCTAGGTAGAATCTATAAAATGAGGGTTAAAGCCTCAAGTTCTTGTTAATTAATCTTTCCCAACCCCAAATAATCTTTCCCACAATTAATTAGGAGTTAATGGGTGAGTCCTAGGGTTAGCTAATCCCTTTGGAAACATTAAAGAACAAGAATAATTAAAGAAACAATAACTCACTTCATAAAAAGATAAAAATCATTCAATACATAAGCACACCAAGGAATTTAATCCATACTTTAAATATGAATATTCCCATAAACAAGATTCAAGTGTTGGATAAAATACTACACACTTAGATATACAATACAAAGCAAGAAAATAAAAAAATAAACATAAATGGGTAAGAAATTCTCAACCAAAAGCTTCAAATCTTCAAGACCAAAGTGTGTGTGCAAAACCCTAGCTTACTACCTTATTCTCTCTAGTGTTTGAGACTGAAAATAAGCCAAAAGATATCCCAAAGATCTGCCAGGCCGTGTATTACAAGGTTTGGGGATTAAAAACGTAAAATTCCATTTCTGCCAGAACTGCCCAGAAAATACTTTATGCGTTTGTGTATGTTCTCCTGCGTTCGTGGTGAGTAACTTCTCCAAGGTGCGCGATCACGTACAGTGTCACGCGTTCACATAACTCAGTTGACCAGCCGCTGACCAGGCTTCCTTCTTCGCGTTCACATTGGTTCACACGCGTTCGTGTAGCTTTGCCATCATTGACTTCTACGATCGCGTGCAGTGTCTTGCGATCGCATAGGGTAATCACTGGTAGTAGTCCATTTTTCCCTTTTTAGCACTTTTTGTCTTGTTTTCTTCTATATCTTCTCCAAATTATATGATACCTGAAATATGCCAATAAACCTCAGAAAATGTCTTAATTTCTCATCAAAATCATACAAAAGTCTAAGTATTAAGAAGAGATAAGTTGGTAAAATACCAACTTATCAATTATCGATATTTAAATAGAGCAAGTCCCAAGGACAATTTTCCACTTCCAATTATACACATCTTGATCGACAATTGCACCAAGCATGAACTCCAATCCTTTGTAGATTGCTTCGCAGGTTATCACCAGATCTGGATGGACGAAGAAGACGCAGAGAAAATAGCCTTCATCACACCGTGGGGAGTGTACTGCTACAAAATGATGCCATTTGGCCTAAAGAATGCTAGGGCTACTTACATGAGAGCTATGACAACCATCTTCCATGATAATGATACACAAGGAAATAGAGGTGAATGTTGACGACGTCATTATCAAATCCAAGAGGTCCACATATCACATAGTAGATTTGAGAAAGTTCTTTGACAGGCTAAGGAGGTACAATCTAAAACTGAACCCTGCAAAATGTGCATTCGGGGTTCCTGCAGGAAAACTGTTGGGATTCATTGTTAGCAGCCGTGGAATCGAGTTGGACCCTTCCAAAGTTAAGGCTATTCAAGAATTACCACCACCAAAAAGCAAAAAAGGACGTGATGAGCTTCCTAGGACACCTCAACTATATCAACCGCTTCATAGTACAGTCCACAGTAATATGTGAACCCATCTTCAAAGTTTGCAGAAAGATGCCGAAACAAGTTGGACCGAGGATTATCAGAAAGCTTTTGACAAAATCAGGGAATACCTGTCCACACCACCAGTCCTGGTCCTGCCAGTGTGGGAGACCGTTGCTATTCTATCTGTCTGTATTAGATGGAGCTTTCAGATGTGTTTTGGGACAGCATACCAGACCGGAAGAAAGGAGCAAGCCATATACTACGTGAGCAAGAAGTTCATACCTTATGAGGCATGATACTCCCTACTAGAACGCACTTGCTGTGCCTTGACATGGACAACTCAAAAATTGAGGCATTAATTTTGTGCCTACACCACATACCTCATATCCAGGAAGACCCTCAAAATTCGAAGCAAGTCCAGCCGATGCCATCATATGCCAAAAAATCTGAAATCAGTTAAGTAACTAGGGCAGAATTTTGCGAAGGATTGTCAAAATTTCGAAGCAGATCCGACAAACTTCGCTGCACTCAGAATGGCCAAAAGATCAAACTGGGGCAGAATTTTGAGGATGACCCTCAAAATTCTATCACAAGGAAGCTGCAATGTCTCTAAAAAGTGTTACAGTTGTTAGTTCATCTAAATTACTTGATACATATCACTATGTTTTCTAATATAACTCTATTTTATCAATAATTGCATATTTTCGAAAACTTTATTTCTATGGCTTCCAGATATTACTTAGGGTAACTCAAATAGGGCCTCCAGAACAGAGCAAAGCAAAGCAAGAAGACGAAGGCACGAACCAACCTACCCCTACAAAACTCATGATTTTTCTTTGGATGCAGGCGCATTGAACATAACAGGAGTATTCACAAATATACATATCAAAGTCACTATCCTCATAATAATTAGGCCACGAGATGCAAATATACCTCCAACTAAGAAATATTCTACTCCTATTTGTTACTTTTTCACTGCATAAAGCTAAGCATGGCCTTCTCTTTGCATGAGACTAAGCCTTGTCTCAAACCTTTCATGAGGCTAAGCACTGCCTCCCTATTTGCATAAGGCTAAGCACCGCCTTCTCTTTGCATGAGTCTAAGCCTTGTCTCAAATTTTGCATGAGGCTAAGCACTGCCTCCCTATTTGCATAAGACTAAGCACTGCCTTCTCTTTGCATGAGACTAAGCCTTGTCTCAAATCTTGCATGAGGCTAAGCCCTGCCTCCCTATTTGCATAAGGCTAAACACTGCCTTCTCTTTGCATGAGACTAAGCCTTTTCTCAAATCTTGCATGAGGCTAAGCCCTGCCTCCACATTTGCATACGGCTAAGCATTGCCTTCTCTTTGCATGAGACTAAGCCCTGCCTCCCTATTTGTATAAGGCTAAGCACTGCCTTCTCTTTGCATGAGACTAAGTCTTGTCTCAAATCATGCATGAGGCTAATCCCTGCCTTCATATTTGCATAAGGCTAAACATTACCTTCTCTTTGCATGAGACTAAGTCCTGTCTCAAATATTGTATGAGGCTAAGCTTTGCCTCCACATTTGCATAAGGCGAAGAAATGCCTTCTCTTTGCATGAGACTAAGCCCTGTCTCAAATCTTGCATGAGTCTAAGCCCTGCCTCCCTATTTGCATAAGGATAAGCACTACCTTCTCTTTGCATGGGACTAAGCCTTGTCTCAAACCTTGCATGAGGCTAAGCCCTGCCTTCACATTTGCATAAGGCTAACCATTGCTTTCTATTTGCATGGGACTAAGCCTTGTCTCAAACCTTGCATGAGGCTAAGCCCTGCCTCCACATTTGCATAAGGCTAAGCATTTCCTTCCCTTTGCATGAGACTAAGCCTTGTCTCAAACGTTGCATGGGCCTAAGCCCTCCCTCCACATTTGCATAAGGCCAAGTGATCAGAGCCGACCCTACACCACTATAGAGTGGCAAAAGCGGTCGATGCAGCTTTTACCCGAGAAGGTCGGGATCGAATCCACAAGGAGCTAATATAATGTTCGGAGTTGGATTCTTATCTAATCTGGTAGTGTGCAGTGTTCTTGATTGCACTTCCAATCATTCTTGTTTGTTTGTTACTTCTAATTTAATACTAAAGATGCATGAAATTAAGCTAGTAGATATTTTTGTAGGGTTTTCTAAATGGATAAAAAGGCACTAGGGAAGTGACTTTCTCCTAGGTAAGTATCTAACAAGATCTAGAACTTAGGGCAATAATGTTATAGTTGGGATCGTGATATAGCCAACACACGTAGCTACTCACTCTATACCTCTCGGTAGTTTGAGTGACTTTGCCCTAATTGGCTTTCTCAAGCCCAATTGGGTGTTCAATTTGTGCAAGCAAAGTTGGCTCAAGTCAGGTATTAATATCTCTAGGTTTAGCCCTTTAATTGGGGGGATCAATCTCTTGAATACACCCCAATTCCTTGTTGGCTTAAATTTCCTAGACTTAAACTCTCTTTCTCAAGAGGAGCCTAAGTAAAAAAGGCACAATTAGTGTTTGCAACCACTAATTCAATATAAAAAGCATAAATCAGGCCAAATATCAATCACCCATAAACATCTAAGCCCTAAAATAAGAGACCCATTAAATATCCACACTAGGGTTGAGCCGCAACCCTAGCTAATGGGTTTAGCTACTCATAATTGAAGAAAAAAATCATAGATTGAGATGAAATAGAAGTCATAAATTGTAATTACACGTTAAGATCTAAGACTAATTGCTAAACAAGCTATAAAATTACTCAAAATAGGTAAAAAACAGCATTCACGTGCTCAGCTAAAGATAAGATAACCTAAATATCTGAAAAAGAAGTATTTATACACAGCTAAATTTTCTGGACAAAAATGCCCCTGACAGAGGTACCGCTAACCGCGAAAAATGGACCACTGCAGCGGTGAGGCTACTGCGGCTGCATAAAATCAAGCGCGGACCGCGGTCTTCAACCTTCAGCTCAACTTCAAACTCTCTAAACCTCTCCTCCGCTAACCGCGATAAAAGGACCGTTGTCGCGTTAGAGGCAACGCTGCCGCATAAAAGCACCTCGGTCAGCGGTGACTTGAAAAGCCTCAACTTGCATCTCTCTGAATCTTGCCACCGTGGACCGCGATAAAAGGACCACTGTCACGGTAGGTCTTTCTTGTCCGCGGTTGATTTTTCGCTATAGCGCTCAGTTGACTTAGCTTTGACTTGTGCTGGCTTCACTCCTTTTTGAGCTGATTTTGACTTTCTTGTCTCTTTTTGACCAAACACCGCAAACAAGCACAATAAGTTAGCTTTTGGGAATACTTGTACACGCTTTTAATCCAAAACTCAAGCAAAAAGGAGCGTAAAATAGACTAGAATCCATAGTTATTACTAAGCATTGCCTTCTCTTTGCATGAGACTAAGCCTTGTCTCAAATCTTGCATAAGGCTAAGCCCTACCCCTACATTTGCATAAGGCTAAGCATTGCCTTCTCTTTGCATGAGACTAAGCCTTGCCTCAAACCTTGTATGAGGCTAAGCCCTACCTCCGTATTTGCATAAGGCTAAGCACTGCCTTCTCGTGAGACTAAGCATTATCTCCTTCTGCATAAGTGTTACTATACTTTCAATTTCCATTATCTTCTTATCTCGGGGCTAAGCTCTGCCCTAATCTCTGCACGAGGCTAAGCGTTGCCTTGTTATTACCCTTGGTATTATGTCTCTGAACTTCATGGGCTGATGTATAGCCAACTTGTCCAAAGGCGTCATAGTCCAAAGGCATCATCCTCATAGCCTGAAGACACCATGTCATGGCCTGAGGATCTCTCAAATACTGCGCACCATTATTCAAAGGCATCATGGTTCAGAGGCACCATTCTCATGGCCCGAGAACATCATTCCATGGCCTGCGAATCTCTTATCTCATGATTAATATCCCCAGACATCATGGTCTAAGGACGTCATCTTCATTGTCCAAAGACAACCTTTCATGGTCCAAAGGGAACTCGCATCATGTTTGAATTCTTGCAATACTGCATATACTCGCATGCATTGTATTTTATGTTTTGCAGGTAATTCAGGAAGTAACCATACTTCAAACAGGAGCAGTCTTCGCTCCGATTTCATTCATACCCTTCTAGTTTCCATTTGTGCCTTATCGTTATTTCAAACGTAATCGACCCCCCATCAATTACCCACCTTTACTATGTGACCATTCAGATATATGCCCTATGGTACATCCGTTACACTTCAAACTCGTACTCATAACTCAGCATAATCCCGTTTGATACTATCCTCCCCAAAGAAGGAATTTTTCTGAAACTTGCCACCATTCCTATAATAACTCCATCGGCTTCATTCATCGCTGGGTCCAGAACTACACATGGCATGATTCCTGTAAAACTAGGGATATGTAGGCTGCTCAAAGACCGGGGTGCGGCCTATATTTTTCAAAACATCCCATTCGGTCAAAATCGGTCATCATTTCTTTACCCGAAAACGCTTTCATCCTTCCCGGGTAATGAGGGGCAGCTGTTGAAGCCCAAATTTTCCTTCATATATTTTAAAATGCATATATACTTTCAAAATAGTACATGAGCATCAACCAGTATTTTTCCATAATTTTTCTGTAATTTTAGAAGGATTTTAATTAATTTATTCTAGCATTTTATTATATAAATAATTACTAATTGCATCACAAATAGGTTTTATGATAATTTTGTTGCTTAATTTATTATTTTATATTTATACTAAGCTTTAATTATTTCAGGAATGGCCATATGTACATGTTAGAGTTATAATTGCAATAACTTTGCAATAATGGCCCCATGTTGTCGCGCCCTCTTTTTCTCGCAAAATCAGGTTTATGACATTTGATATGGGACAACTCGTTCCTTTTGGGAGCAAGGTTTTTTCAATTTTGAAGAGTCGCCACCTAATGATTTAAGGTGCATTAGGACACCAATGGGGTTCAATTCTAAGTTTCGTTTGAATAACCAGAGATAGGGTAAGGGTTTGAAATTATCCCAAGGGGAAGGTGTTAGGCACCCTTCGGGATCCACTGGTGTGGTTCCCCGCCAGACAATTTATTGTGAATTTAGCAAATAGACAAGTATGAGCTCAAATATTAGGGGATTTAAACGCATAAAAAGAAAGAACAATTAAAAGAAGAGTTTTAAAAAGGAGTTTGCAAATAAAGGGAAAGGGGGTCCTAGGTTTAATATGGATCACATCAATGCGATACCCGGTATGACACTCCTCAAAAGAGGGGATACATGTGGTATTAGCTCACCGGTCATCATATCCATATCTACCCTTCCCACCCCGTTAAGGTATTAAACCGCGGATTGGTCTCGATTACTATTGTATGTTATTACCCGTCCCATTCCTATCAGTCTCGGAGGAGCTTAGAACTACTATTCCTAAAGGGGAGGGATATTAGGCTGATTGGTTTCAAAGGGTAAAAATCTAAGGCGACATACAAAACACATACTGTATGTTGTGGAAAGCATATAAACAGATAAAGGCCCATATACACCTCCTTAAACAAAAGCACATAACTAGCATGACTTGCACATACTTTTTAGGTCTGATTAAAATACTAAAGACGAGGGGAGTTTGATTATTGAAGCAGATCTGTTTATTACATAACTCAGACAAGAAGTCTGAATCAGGCCTGCCTGCTAGTTGTATTAATTAACAAAGGTGGATCAGTTTTTTTATGGTTATTACTCTAAGGTTTTCCTAAGTGTTTAGATGGGATCCTATAGGCATGATATCTAATTGATTCAGAATGTGGTGAGAAAGTAATAACTCAAAATGAATTGTTTGAAATCCTATAGGCATGCTTGCTAAACCTCGTTAAAGAAGGGAATTAGATTATTTAAAACTGATTCAGAATAGACTGATTTTTAAAACATACTAGTTTTAGATTCTGCAGGCAGTGGTATCTACTATTGCTGATTTTAAACCCTATGGACATGATATCTAATATTGAATGTGAATGGAAACGAACCAGATTTACTTGGGAATCCCTATAGGCATGATTTCTATATATTACTGATTTCGATATTATGAACATGACACTTATTTATAGTCGTTTAGGACCTAAAGCATGATATCTAAGTGGTATGCAGTATGTAAATAAGTCCTATAAGCAGGTTATCTAGGTGTGACATTGACCATGAAGAAATTGTGATAAACCCTACAAACATGGTGTCTAAAAATGTAGAATTGAACACAAAGAATTTAAACAGTCCTATAGGCATGTTGTCTACCCTTGAGCATACATAGTTACCCAACCCTTTTCACTAGCCAACCCCTAAATGTTTATTACAAATTATTACAAACCAAAAATAATGAATTACATCAGAAAAGTACAAAGAAAAGTTACAACCAGAGGAAACCTAATTCTTGACTTTCTCTCTGAGTTATGGAATAAACAACCTCAAAATGCCATTGATCCAAAACCTTTCTCGGATTTGTGTGTGTCAGAGTTCCCTAAGGGTCTCAATAGGACCCCGGGCAGTGCTCACACCCAAGTTACATAATCAGAATAGGGATGAGTGCAGTGTGGAAATGACAACCCTTATGTGTCCAAGTTCAGATGGAGCTCATGGGTCCCAAGGTAAGGCTCACACAAGGGGGCAGAACTTAAGTCTAAGAAGATAGTGAAAGTGCAGAAATAGAGTTTTAGAAAAACTGAGGGTATGAAGGAGAGGGGACAGGGAGACAGCCATTAGCATTTCACAAAGCTAATAACTTCATACAAAGGGTTCAAGGGACTAGGAGTCCACTACAATGAGCCTATACACTTAGGTATGGGTTAGCATTGGGCATGCACAGCAATGGGAAGTGCTAACATGCCTGTAACCCAATCACAACATATGAGATAAACATGGAGATTATGATCCCAAGGGAATCAGGTTTGGGGTCATGCACAACAATATCCAATGCTGTCATGCCCCAAACCAACCACAAGTATCAAACACATTGGGTAGGGATTTAGGATTCACAAGTCATGATACATTAATTCAGAATAGGAAAAAAGGGAAGTTACAGCATGCTTTAATAATGGTACTGGGTTAAATACAAATAGTAGGAAAGCAAGGATGAATAAGCATGTTGTTGTTGGTGCAAAAGCTTAATTAGAACATACCAGTAAGAAATGAAAATGCAGAGAAAATAAGCAAGTTTCCCACAACCTAGCCTTGGCTTTCAGCTGGCTAGGTAAGGCAGCAATATAGTAGTAATAGAGAAAAAGAGAGATTTAATGGAGTGTGTGTTTGAACTCAAGTGTTTATGCCTTGTGTTCATGTCCTTGAAAGAAAAGAAGTACAAGGTATTTATAGTTTTTGAAAACGAGTAAGAGAGAGGTAATAAGCTACAAACATGGAAACAATCATGATTCAGAATCAATTATACAAGTGATTGCCTTTAATTAAGGGATCACTTGCTTAACGGGCAGTGACAAGTTCAAAATAAGGAAGGAAATCAATAGGTCAGCAGGCTAACAATTGCCATAAGAGAAGCAGTAAAACATTAAGTAAGCAATCGAGTCTAGGTACATAAATACTCTAATTTTGGAAAGGATTCAGTAAGGCAAAATAGGAAAAGAAATTAGTTAACTTTAATAGGTGAGTGAAATTAGAATTTCACAAAGGAAAAGTTTGAAATCAGTCACAAGTTTGAAGATCAGTCAAAGAAGGAAACTCAACATATAAATAAATAAACACTATACATGCGAGTCCAAGCCTGTTAGCAAAAGGAAATAACATACAATAGTAGCACAAAATTCAGTAGATAGCAACATTCGAAGCATGATAGTCTAGTAGGTCAAGTCACATTGAATCAGTAGTGAAGAAAACATAGAATATCAAAGGCATGCGAAGATCTCACAGTAGCAGGTGAGGAAAACCCCCTTTTAAAAATTAGGGTTTCGAGCATAATCGAGTTTTAGAGATGATAGAAAACTAGAGTCAGAAGAATCACACAAAGGAATAAAAGGTTTTGAAATAAAGAACTTCAAATCGAGTCATGCACTTAAACGAATAGTCTCAGACTCAAAACCATAGGATTTTCATCAACGGTAGAGTTTTAAAAGAGGTTAAACAAACAAATCGGACAAAACTCAAGCAAATAAGCATTCGTCTAATAAACAGTCAAAAGAAATTATGGCTTTTAACATGCAAACTCAGGTAGAAGAACGATATGGGCAAACATAGCAAACCATGTCAAAAATCAGAGGAAAGTTTTGAAATAACTTAACAAGAACCATAATCGGAAAAGATAAGGGGTTTTGAAAGCAGAGTTTTAAAATTAAACTTTGAGAAAAATACTTAGAAGTCCAAAGCAAACATAGATCTAAAGCAGATCTAAGAGAAATCGAAAGAACCTTAGAGGTTAGGGTTTCAGAAGAACCCCAAGTGATGAGAAAGGCCTTGAAAACCATAGATCTAAGCAGGAGAGTCATAAGTCTGACTCGAATAGCCATGGTTGGCCGGAGAAAGGTCAAAGACGACCGGAGAACAGTCATCGAGCAAATACTGGACAAAACCCTTTTAGGATCTAGTCATGAGACCATAGGAACGAACACGTAGGGGCCATGAGAGGTTGATACAGGTCTCCGATGACCTTGGAAGGCCATGGATTAAAGCAGATTAGGGTGGTGGAAGCTAGGGTTTGATGTGGTTGTAGAGAGGATTTGTGAGAAGAGGGTTTTCAGAGGCGGCAGATTATGAAGAATAAAAAGGGTTTGAGGGGTTTTTGGGTTTAATTAGGAAAGGATTAATGAGAGCCATTGATCTAAACGATCAACGGCTGGGATTAGATGGGAGTCCGGGTGGGTCATATAAATGGGCTGTGGGTCGGTTTGAATGGGAATTGGGTTAGGGTAATTGGGCTTCAAAATCGGGCTCTAATTGAAATAAAATGGGGCTAACATTTAAATAGCCAATTTTTCCTATTTGGTTTATAAAAAATAGTAAAATAATTTCTGTAAATAAATTAAAGGTACTATAATGATTTATAGTACATAATTATCAAATTAAAAATACTGGACTTAATTGTTTATAAATATAAACGTAATTAAATCTAAAAGAGGCTAACATTGCAATTACATGTAATTTAGTTTTAAAAATACTAAATAAATTTGTAAAAATATGCAAAATATCTTAGCTATATTTTAGTAAAATATATGAGGATCCAACAAATGAATCACCAAAAATGATAATTTTGGGAATTATTATTGGTTTTTATGAGTAAAATAGGGGAATAAATTGGTTTAATTTTTTTTAAAAAAAAATAGGAAAAAATGATAAAACATTTGGAAATACTTATACATGCATATTTATGCTATTTTGAAAGTACTTTGTATATAAAAATATATAGGAAAAATTGGGTATCAATAGCTGCCCCTCTTTATCCGGGAAAAATGAAAGAGTTGTCGGGTAAAGATATGATGACCAATTTTGACCGAGAAAAACGGTTCGAAGAGGTTTAGGCCGTGGAGAATTTCGAGAACAGACGCAATATCCAGGACGGGGTGAATGGTGAAGGTCTGATAGGGCTGGGGGAACTGGAACGGGATCGCTCTTGTCGAGATGGCCGTTGCTCGCCAGTTTACCTACAAATAAGCAATACAAGCATACATCGTGCATAGATTTAAACATGATGCAATTTTCCGTTGAACCATGAAGATTGTCTTCGGACGGTTAGAATGACGTCCTTAGACCATGATGTCCTGGGCCATGAAGTGTATAATAAAGGATTCATAGGCCATGAAATGATGCTCTCGGGCTATGAGGATGGTGCCTCCAAGCCATGATTCCTTTGAATAATGATACGCGAGAAAATTAAAAGGGATTCTCAGGCCATGACATGGTGTTCTCAGGCTATGAAAATGGTGCCTCCGAACGATGACGCCTTTGGATAATTTGGCGATCTTTCAGCCCATGAGATGCAGTATGTGGCGATCTTTCAGCCCATGAGATGCAGTATGAGGCGATCTTTCAGCCTATGAGATGCAGTATAAGGCGATCTTTCAGCCATACAGATGCAGTATGAGGCAATTTTTCAGCCCATGAGATGCAGTATGTGGCGATCTTTCATCCCATGCAGATGCAGTATAAGGCGATCTTTCAGCCATGCAGATGTAGTAGGTGGCGATCTTTCAGCCATGCAACATAGGTGGCGATCTTTCAGCCATACAATGTAGTAGGTGGCGATCATTCAACCATGCAAATGTAGATGATGTGGCGATCATTCAGCCATGCAATGAAGTAGGTGGCGATCTTTCAGCCATGCAACGTAGTAGGTGGCAATTTTTCAGCCATGCAGACGTAGATGATGTGGCAATCTTTTAGCCATGCAATTGTAGTAGGTGGTGATCTTTCAGCCATGCAGATGGAGGTAGAGCTTAACCTCAGAAGGCAGAATGGTAGCCTTATATAACGCAGAAAATATAGATGGAGACAACGTTTAGTCTTGAAAGGAAGAATGGTAGCCTTATGCAATGCAGAAAATGTAGATGGAGACAACATTTAGTCTCGGAAGGCAAAATGGTAGCCTTATGCAAGAAATAAAATGGCAAGTGGTCATAGAGCTTTCTTAGCTGATATCAGGTTGCGATATTGTGACTGTTGGGGACATTGTGACACACAGAATGTCATTGGTGTGTATGGATAGCAAATAGTAAGTGCAACGGTTCTGAGAGTTGTATTCTTGAACAATGTTCGTCTCGTGAGTGTATGATATGTTTGATGATTGCGCAATCCAAGTGCCTGCATCCAAAGAAAAATCATGAGTTTTGTAAAGGGGGAGGTTAGTTCGTATCCCTACTGGCTCTGCTTGACATGCTCAGCTTTGATCTGGTGATACTGTATGTATCATTGGGGTAGCGTTGCTAAACAAAGCAATTTCAGTAGTAAACATGCATGATTTCGTAAAAATATGACATAATAGTAATAATTTTTTAGATGAACCGATGACTGTGACGTGGTTTGGGACATTACAACCTCTCTTGCTACGGAATTTTGAGGGTCCTACTCAAAATTCTGCCCCAGTTTAATGGGTTGATGCTTCTGACTGTTACCTGCGACGATCGGCTGAAATTACTTCGGAATTTTGAGGGTCCTCCTCAAAATTCTGCCCTAGTTTCCAATTGCAGGGGGAAATGAAAATTTTATTAAATTATGACCAAACCCATAGGGCTGCCTATGTATCCCCTCTGAAATAGGAATCAGGTCAGGCGTAGTTCAAATTACGTCATATAAGGAAAGCATAAAGATCACACATAGTAACGCTTGATTGCATCTGAATTGATCGGCTTTGGCCAGACTTCTCCGTCCATTTCTACGAGTATGAGGGCTCCTCTTGTTAGAACCTGGTGAACTATGTATGGACCCTGCTTGTTGGAAGAGAACTTTCCTTTGGCTTCATCCTGATGTGGAAAAATTTTCTGTAACACCAGCTATCCCGGTGTGAACTGTCTTGGCTTGACTCTTTTGTTGAAGGCTTTGGACATTTTGTTCTGATAGAGTTGACCATGGCAGACTACATTCATTCTCTTTCCGTCTATAAGGGCTAGTTGCTCATAATGACTTTTTATCCACTCTGCGTCGTCGAGCTCGGCTTCTTGTATGATCCTTAGGGAAGGAATTTCTACCTAAGCGGGAATGACAGCCTCTGTACCATAAACCAGCATATAGGGGGTTGCCCCGGTTGATGTGCGAACTGTGGTGCGATAGCCCAGTAGAGCAAATGATAACTTCTCGTGCCACTGTTTGTAATTCTCTATCATTTTCCTCATCCATCCAAATCTGATGATAACCAGCAAAGCAATCTACGAATGACTATAGCTCATGCTTGGCGCAATTGTCAATCAGGATGTGTATATTTGGAAAAGGGAAATCATATTTTGGACTGGCCCGGTTGAGATCCTGGTAGTCAACACAGACTCGGACCTTCCCGTCCTTCTTTTGTACCCTGCACAATGTTGGCTAATCATATCGGGTATTCTACTACCCTAAGAACTTTAGCTTTGACTTGCTTGGTGACGTTTTCCATGATTTTCAAACTCATATCAGGCTTGAACTTTCTGAGCTTTTGCTTTACCGGCGAACATGTTGGATCAGTTGGCAATTTGTAAGCCACAATAGATGTACTCAGACCAGTCATGTCATTATACGACCAAGCGAATATGTCCCCATATTCTCTTAGAAATTATGTGTATTACTTCTTTTCTGACGGCGACAAGTGAACGCTGATTTGTGTTTCTTTGATGTTTTCTGCATCTCCCAGGTTAACAACTTCTGTCTCGTCCAGGTTGGACTTAGGTCTGTTCTTAAAATTCTCAACTTCCTTAACAATCTCTTCTGGTATGTCATCTTTCTTTGAATCTATGTCCGTTTGTTGCATTGTCTCATTGCATGTCACAGTCATTGGCTCATCAAGGTAAGTAATAGTAATGTTGTATAAGTAAAGTAATGAGAGAAAAATAATATTAAGCGTCGAATTATAAGAAAAGTTAAAATGCTTGGATAAATTGCATAATTGTTTTTTAACATTGGAGCTTTTATTATGGGAATTAAAATGCAAAAGAAAATCATTTAGTAAATAAAACAATGCATGATGCTTGTTTTAGCCTTGCTACCCCGAGGCTCGTCAGGCTCTGGTTATCCTGATGGTCCAGTTATTGAGGCGTGCTCCTCTGCTTACAGCCTATATGGAAGGGCCTTCCTCCCCCTCCTCCTCGAGAACAACACAGCAATCCATGTCATTGTCTTCTAAGAACAAGTTCTTCATCGCTGCTAGTGCTTCTTTTTCATCTGTCCCATAAATAATATCGGCCGGTTGGAAAGTTTGCTCCAGATATGGTATCGGCTACTCCAGTGGATAGTAAGGACCGCGCCATGGTGGTGACCAATTGTTGAATTCTTCCCAGGTGTACTCATATCCCAGACCGAAAGTGGTGCCATACTTCTTGAGTTTTATGGGCTTAGTGGTTCCTTAGAGGTTCTTGCCGAGCTCCTTGCCAGGTTCGTACCCACTCCAATTCAGTATACTCTCGATCTTATTATCCCACCATTTATCTTTGTCAACAACATTTACCCGTTCAATGTGGTGGTAAGTCTCTCCACCTAGATTCCTTCAACACCTTGAATCTGGCTAGTCAATTTCTTAAGTTCCTCAGCCAGGTTACTGATGAGCAAGTCTTTATCATCAGACTGAGGTACACTTGAGATAGGTTGGATGGAGTGTGGTATGGTCTCTACATATATAGAGGTGTTATGGTAGGTGTGGAAGTGGTCATTTGTGGTGTTTTGGAGTTCTGGGATGAGTAACAGGGTGTTGTTTGAGGTATGGCAGGTGTTGCAGTGATGGTGAGGAGCGGGGTAGTTCTGTTGCTTTGGGATATTCTGTGGAGGTATAGGGTTCTGAGCATTTGAGAAATTGATATCTGGAGTGGTGAGTAAAAATCACAGACTTGCCAGATTCTGAACTTGATCAAGTTCTTCTTGGAATTTCAACAGTTTTATTCGAGTTGGGATGCATTTTCCTTAGGAACCTGAGTACTGTGACCATGAGTGACCTCTACCCATTCAGTTGAGTTCTCTTTTCTGACGTTGTTCAAATCTTCCATCTTCCCTTTGTTCTTGTTTTTTACAAGACTAAGAGGAGGAGTGGGTGGAGGGCCCTTGGATCTCGTGGAATAGGATGATGTTGTCAGGGTGCATGAGCTAACCTTTGGGAAGGGGAATAATAAAACAAAAAGTAAAAACAAAAAGGTAACCAAGTTAGTGAGGGTTATAAAAAGCGTTGCAATATTTAAACACATAGTACGGAATGTAAAACGTGTCCTAATTTGGAACCTCTTTGTGCCCGAGGTAGGCCTAGCGACAAATTGATTTGGAGAACTTAGGATGCTAAATGCCTCATTTATTGATAAAGATGGACGAATCCCAAATTGACACTAAGTGAACAGGAAATGAAAATCACTAATGGCCATTGGCCTTATTACAATTTATAAAGCGAAAAGATAAACTCCTATCTATTTGGTCCCAGAAGGACCTTCCTCAGGTTTAGTGCTCTCATTAATCAAATCCTCCAATTCCCGTAGGTTCACCAGTAAAATGCCTTTGTCAAGTGTTCTCCTTCATTTCCCTTAGTGTTTTGGCAGTCGGTGACTCTTTTCCTCACTTTTCCTTCCAACTCTAGTAGACTGTATTCGAGATATTCCTAACTTTTCACTAGCTTTGTCAGCCATCTCCTTCCACTCGTTGATTTGGTCATTCGATGGAAGACTCTGCCACCAGTATAGCAAAAGTGAGGGTGTGCTAACCATACCGAAGCTGGGGACCTCGTTCTTCATTTTCTGCAAAACAAAAGGGTTAAGACCATACCCCTACCGGAATCGACTATTTAATATCAACAATTAGCATGAACCATTTAGTTCTCCAAATAAATTCACAAAATGTGATGACGTCCATTTGGGTTTAGGAAATCCAATGGACTTTGGTCAAGGCTATCTTAAAGAGTCATTATGCGGACAACATAACTGACTCGACTAGGTTTGACCATGATGCATGCATAATTTAAACAGAGTGAGATTTCTATGGGGTTTTAGACTGGTACCCTTGAGCGGACAACTCAAGGGGGAAAGGCACGGAACCATCGACTACACCGTTGATTGAATGGTTTTACCGCAAATATGCCTTTTTCGAATTTAGGGGGTAATAATATAGGAAGAGCGCAACCACTCATTATAAGTGTTGCTTTGGTATTTGTTTGGGCACGAGTGGAATATGATGTTAAGCATGATTATGCAATAATTAAAAGCATGTTGGCACATATTTTCACGTTAAGAAAGCAGTAAATACAACAGTTTCATAATTTAAAGCAGTAGTAAAGGAAAAAAACAAAGAAGACAATTCAGTTTTGCAATTGAAAAGGGAATTGAATGCTTAAAGAAATTAAACAAGTAATTGCCACATAAAGAGGTATAAATTCACAATAATAGTCTGAAATGGTAAAACCCTAAAGTCCCCAGCAGAGTCGCCATGCTGTCGCGCCCCCTTTTTCTTGCAAAATCGGGTTTATGACATTTGATATGGGACAACTCGTTCCTTTTGGGAGCTGGGTTTTTTCAATTTTGAAGAGTCGACACCTAATGATTTAAGGTGCATTAGAACACCAATGAGGTTCAATTCTAAGTTTCATTTGAATAACCAGAGATAGGGTAATGGTTTGAAATTATCCCAAGGGGAAGGTGTTAAGAACCCCTCGGGATCCACTAGTGTGGTTCCTGACTAAACACTTTATTATGAATTTAGCAAATAGACAAGTATGGGCTCAAATATTAGGGGATTTAAACGCATAAAAGAAAGAACAATTAAAAGAAGAGTTTTAAAAAGGAGTTTGCAAATAAAGGGAAAGGGGGTCATAGGTTTATATTTAATATGGATTACATCAATGCGATACCCGGTATGACACTCCTTAAAAGAGGGGATACACGTGGTATTAGCTCACCGGTCATCATATCCATATCTACCCTTCCCACCCCGTTAAGGTATTAAAGCGCGGATTGGTCTCAATTACTATTGCATGCTATTACCCGTCTCATTCCTATCAGTCCCGGAGGAGCTTAGGACTACTATTCCTAAAGGGGAGGGATATTAGGCTGAATGGTTTCAAAGGGTAAAAATCTAAGGCGACATACAAAGCACATACTACATGTTGTGGAAAACATATAAATAGATAAAGGCCCATATACACCTCCTTAAACAAAAGCACATAACTAGCATGACTTGCACATACTTTTTAGGTCTGATTAAAATACTAAAGACGAGGGGAGTTTGATTATTCAAGCAGATCTGTTTATTACATAACTCAGATAAGAAGTCTGAATCAGGCCTGTCTGCTGGTTGTAGTAATTAACAAAGGTGGATTCAGTTTTTTATGGTTATTACTCTAAGGCTTGCCTAAGTGTTTACATGGGATTCTATAGGCATGATATCTAAATGATTCAAAATGTGGCGAAAAAGTAATAACTCAAAATGAATTGTTTGAAATCCTATAGGCATGCTTGCTAAACCTCGTTAAAGAAGGGAATTAGATTATTTAGAATTGATTCAGCATAGACTGATTTTTAAAACAGACAAGTTTCAGATTCTGCAGGCGATGTTATCTACTATTGCTGATTTTAAACCCTATTGACATGATATCTAATATTGAATGTGAATGGAAATGAACCAGATTTACTTGGGAATCCCTATAGGCATGATTTCTATATATTACTGATTTTGATATTATGAACATGACACTTATTTATAATCGTTTAGAACCTAAAGCATGATATCTAAGTGGTATGCAGTATGTAAATAAGTCCTATAGGCATGTTATCTAGGTGTGACATTGACCATGAATAAATCGAGATAAACCCTACAGACATGGTGTCTAAAAATGTAGAATTGAACACAGAATTTAAACAGTCTTATAGGCATGCTTTCTACCCTTGAGCATACATAGTTACCCAACCCTTTTCACTAGCCAGCCCCCAAATATTTATTATAAATTATTACAAACCAGAAATACTGAATTACATCAGAAAAGTACAAAGAAAAGTTACAACCAGAGAAAGCCTGATTCTTGACTTCCTCTCTGAGTTATGGAATAAACCACCTCAAAAATTCCATTGATCCAAAACCTTTCTCGATCTTGAGTGTGTCAGAGTTCCCTAAGGGTCTCAATAGGACCCCGATTGTAACGGCCCGAACGGTTGTTTTGAGCTTTTGCACTTTGCTCGCCAGTTATCGGGCATGACTTTCCCCGTGTGGTGTATTATGACTTATGTAAATCGTTGGTGTTGGGTTTCAAGTTAATCAGAATGAATTTGGAAGAACAGTCTTAGTTGAAAGCTTAAAATTTGAAAGGTTTGACCAAGATTTGACTTGTATGTATTTGATCTCAGATTGGAATTTTTATGGTTTGGTTAGCTCCGTTAGGTGATTTGGGACTTAGGAGTGTGATCGGAATGCATTTTGGAAGTCTGTGGAAGGTTTAGGCTTGAATTGGCGAAATTGAGATTTCGGCATTTTCCGGTTGATAGGCGAGATTTTGATATAGGGGTCAGAATGGAATTCCGAGAGTTGCAGTAGCTTCATTGTGTCATTTGGGATGTGTGTGCAAAATTTCCGGTCATTCACACGAGATTTGATAGGCTTTTTGATCGAAAGCATAATTTAAGAGTTCTTAGAGTTCTTAGGCTTGAATCCTATGTTAAATTGGTGATTTGATGTTGTTGTGGGTGTTACGAAGTTTTGAATAAGATTGAACAATGTCGTGGGATGTGTTGGTACAATTGGTTTGAAGTTCCGGGAGTTCCGGGTAGGTTCCGGGATGTTTTAGGCCGAAAATCATAGTTGTAGCAGGTCTAGAAGGGTTGTAGGCCTTGGAATGCACTCGCGCGGTCCGCACAAAATGAAGTGCGGCCATGGTAGGTTCTGTGTGGATCACACAAAATGAAGTGCAGCCGCGGTAGGTGCTGTGCGGACCGTACAAAATGCAGTGCGGCCGTGGTGGGGAATATTTCACTAGTCCTACTTCGGAAGCTCGTATCTTTTGAACTACAAGGAATTTTGAGATGATGTAAAAACTAAAGTTGTAGTCCTTCGTGTCGACTTTCCAAAAAGGTAAAGAAATTGCAATTTGGACATTTGTAGCGAATGGTATGGCCAAAATACTAAATCCTATCACTGTAGAGGAAAGCATGTGCGACCGCGGTCGTTTTTGTGCGGACCGCACTGGTTTTGTGCGGACCGTGGCCGATTTTGTGCTGTCAGTGGAGGTTAAAATCAGTGGGGTACTCTACAAATACGAGGTTTTGGGTTTTATTTGATATTTTGACCTAGAGAGCTCGAATTTTGGCGATTTTTTGAAGTTTTTTCAAGAAATTCATCGGGGTAAGTGATTCTAACAGATTTGGCTAGAGTACATGAATCTATTATTGAATTCATCATTTAATTCATGATTTGGGATGCAATTTGAGAAGAAATTATAAAATCTTTTAAAAATGTAAAATGATGATTTGAAGGACGAAATGGTATCGAAATTGGATAATTTTCGTATGGTTAGACTCGTGAGAGTATAAGGATTTTAGTTTTGTGAATTTTGTCAAATTCCGAGATGAGGGCCCGGGGGTTGGGTTTGACCAATTTTGGGAATTTTGTGGTAATTTGATTATTTTCAAGTGGGCTTTGTTCCCTTAGCACATTTTGACGGTTTGGTACTGATTTCGGCTAGATTTGGAGCATTCGGAGGCCGATTCGAGAGGCAAAGGCATCGCGGGCTAGAGTTTGGACCGGATAGAGGTGAGTAATGATTGTAAATGATGTTCTGAGGGTTTGAAACCCCGGATTTCACATCGTAGTGCTATATTGAGGTGAGGCACACGCTTGATGACGTGCACTATTGGGGATTGTGACTTGGTCCGTCCCAATAGATGATTTTACCGCGTATTTGACTGAAACTTGTTTGCTTTCATCATGCTTTGGGCTGATTGACATATTTGGGCTCCGTGCCAACTTTTGAACCCTTCGAGGATATTTGTTGATATTTCCTCATTGTTTTAACTTTATACTTGAACTCAGTCATGTTATTTTCCACTATTTTACTACTCAGCCATTTTACTTAGTTCTGAGACTTAAATGATATGTTTAAATGATGTTTTGGGCTAAGAAATACTGTTTTACTATTGCCCGAGGGGCTTGTGAGTATTTTTGACTGAGTAAGGTCGAGGGCCTAGTTGTGAGGAAACACTAATACTGATTGAGGCCGAGGGCCTGAGATATATACGCCATGAGGTGACTTGACCGATATGAGGCCGAGGGCCTAGATTTGATGCCACGAGATGGCTTGATATTGCGCTTTGTCCGTAAGGGGCCCCTCTCGGAGTCTATACACCCCCAGTGAGCGCGGGTACCCATTGTGATATGAGATATATCGGGGCTGATATTGTTCTATGTGATAGCCCGAGGGGCTGGTACTGTTCTATGTGATTTGCCCGAGGGGCTGGTACCGTTCTATGTGATTGCCCGAGGGGCTGTTATTATTTTGAGATATTGCCCGAGGGGCGGAGTTGTTGACATTGTGCCCGAAGGGCGAACCTTTATATGTTTATCTTTCATATTTACCTGTCAATTACTTGTTTTACTTGTTGAGAAAGGGATTTTCACTTGACCTTTCATTGTTTTACTGTTTTAAGTGATTTTACTGCTTCATTATAGAATGCTTTGTGCCTTATGTGATTTTTTACCTTCAGTCATTATTTATATTTGTTACTCACTGAGTTGGAGTACTCACTTTACTCCCTACGCCCTGTGAGTAGATTCAGGCGTAGCTAGTATTGCTCCTGAATGCTGATTCCTCCAGTTCCAGGCGGTTTTTGGGAGACTACGAGGTAGTTGTTGACGTCCGCAACCCCGTGTCTCTACTTCTCTATCATTTCTGTTTCCTTTCAAACACTTGTAGTATTTTATGACTTTAGCATACTAGTATTATGATTTAGAGATGCTCGTGACTTGTGACACCCCCGTTAGGGCTGTGTTGGGTTGTACTTCCGCACTTTATTGACATTATCCGCTACTTACTATTGCTATATCATATTTTAGACTGCTTTTATGATATTTAGCCCCATTGTCTGTAATGATCACCTTCGGTATCCCGAACCGGCAAATGATATTTGAATGCACAAAATCAACCACCACCTTCTTGGTTACAGACTTGAATGTTTTAGCCTCTACCCACTTGGTGAAATAATCAATGGCCACCAGAATAAACCTGTGCCCGTTGGACGCTGTTGGCTTGATTGGTCCAATGACATCCATTCCCCAAGAAACAAAAGGCCATGGTGCAGACATTGTATATAATTCAGATGGTGGAGAATGAATCAAATATCCATGCACTTGGCACTGATGACATTTACGCACGAAACTGATACAGTCTCGCTCCATAGTGAGCCAATAATAACCTGCTCGGAGAATATTCTTTGCCAACACGTACCCACTCATGTGCGGTCCACAGACTCCAGAATGTACTTCGGTCATAATAGTTGTGGCCTGCCTAGCATCTATGCATCTCAGCAGTCCTAGATCTAGAGTCCTTTTGTACAAAATTCCCCCACTGAAGAAAAATCCGGTTTCCAAACGACGAATTGTTATCTTTTGATCACCTGTAGCTTGTATTGGATATACTACCATCCAGATGTATTCCTTGATATCGTGGAACCACGGTTTGCCATCGAGTTCTTCTTCCGCCACGTTACAATAAGCATGATGATCGCGGACCTGAATATGCAACGGGTCTACATAAGCCTTATCTGGATGATGTAACATTGATGCCAGAGTAGCCAAAGCATCAACAACCTCATTATGAATCCTCGGGATATGCCTGAACTCTATTAATTGGAAACATTGACAAAGATCATGCAAACATTGCCGGTACGGTATGAGTTTTAAATCCCTAGTTTCCCATTCTCCTTGAATGTAGTGCACTAGCAGGTCCGAGTCACCCAAGACCAAGACTTCTTGGACACCCATATCCACAGCCATCCTTAAACCCAAAATTTATGCCTCATACTCCGCCATGTTGTTAGTACAGTAGAACCGAAGCTGAGCCGTAACAGGGTGGTGATGCCCTGTTTAAGAAATAAGTTCCGCTCCTATCCCAATGCCTTTCATGTTTGCAGCCCCATCAAAGAAAAGTTTCCATCCTGGCTTTTTAATATGTTCCGATTCATCAATGTGCATTACCTCTTCATCAGGGAAGTAAGTCTTCAAAGGCTCATATTCTTCATCTACAGGATTCTCATCCAAATGGTCGGCCAATGCTTGTGCTTTCATTGCAGTCCTAGTCACATAGATGATGTCAAATTCTGTGATCAAGATTTGCCACTTTGCGAGCCTCCCAGTGGGCATAGGCTTCTGAACTTTAACGGATCCAAATGAGAGATGAGGTAAGTAGTGTAAGATGACAAATAATGCTTCAACTTCTATGCCACCTAAGTGAGAGCGCAACACGTCCTCTCAAGATGAGTGTACTTAACGTCGTAAGTTGTGAATTTCTTGCTGAGATAATAAATGGCCTGCTCCTTCCTGCCGGTAATGTCATCCTGGCCCAACACACAACCAAATGAACTGTCCAGGATCGTCAAATACAGAATCAAAGGTCTCTCTGGTTCTGGCAGGACCAACACAGGTGGGTTTGACAAGTACCCCTTTATCTTATCAAATGCTTCCTGACCTTCATCTGTCCACTTGACTGCAACATCTTTCTTTAACAATTTGAAGATAAGCTCACAAGTTGTCATGAGCTGAGCAATAAACCGGCTGATATAATTCAATCTTCCCAACAGACTCATCGCCTCAATTTTGTTCTTTGGAGGTGGCAATTCCTGGATGGCTTTGATTTTTGACGGGTCTAATTCAATACCTCGTCGGCTGACTATGAATCCCAACAACTTTCTAGACGGAACACCGAACGCGCATTTTGCAGGATTGAGCTTGAGATTGTACCTGCGAAGCCTTTGGAAGAACTTTCTCAGATCTCTAACATGGTCAGATTGCTTCCTAGACTTTACAATCACATCATCCACAGAAACCTCGATCTCCCTGTGTATCATGTCATGGAATATGGTCGTCATTGCCCTTATGTAGGTTGCCCTAGTATTTTTCAAACCAAATGGCATGACCCGATAGCAGTACATTCCCCATGGCGTGATGAATGCTGTCTTTTCTGCGTCTTCTTCATCCATTAAGATTTGGTGGTAGCCCGCATAACAATCCACAAAAGAACCAATCTCATGTTTAGCACAATTATCGATCAATATATGGATATTCGGCAGTGGGAAGTTATCCTTGGGACTCGCCTTGTTGAGGTCTCGATAATCAACACACACCCTGGTCTTGCCATCCTTCTTTGGCAGAGGCACTACATTGGCTAACCAAGTGGGATACCGAGTGACCAGAATGACCTTGGCCTCAAACTGTTTGGTGACATCTTCCTTAATTTTCACACTCATATCAGTTTTAAATTTCCTCAGCTTCTGCTTGATAGGGGAATGCCGGATCAGTGGGCAATTTGTGAACCACCAAGCCAGTGCTTAAACCTGGCATGTCGTCATAGGACCATGCAAAAACATCTTTATACTCGAACAGTGTTTTAATTATCTCCTCTCTGAGTTGTGGTTCAAGATGGACACTTATTTTAGTTTCCCGGACATTATCTTGGTCCCCTAAATTGATTGCTTCTGTATCACTCAGGTTAGGCTTGGGTTTTTCTTCAAAATGGCTTAACTCTTTACTAATCTCTTCAAAGGCTTCATCCTCGTCATATTCCGATTCAACATCACACTCTATTTCTTGAATTACTATTTCAGAATTAGATTGGCTTTTAAGACTGGGCCAGAGATTCCGCATGCATTCATATCATTGAAGCCAACATAAAAAGAATTGTACAGGAAGAAAAGAAAAACAAAAATAAAACTATCAGGAAGGGAGCAAAAGGGAAAAGGCATTTCATTGAAATTAGTGATAACATGGCTTATACATCCAAACAGACGGAACATAGAATCTGAACTACAACCCTAGGATAATCTAGATAAACTAAAAGAAAATCAAAGCAAACTACCAAAACTCCTTCCTGGTGGGGAGAGGAGTAGCTTCCCAATTGTTAATCTTTGCACTGGGCCTAACAAATTGCACATCCGCCTTGCTAAAACCCTTTCCAGCTTCCACCGTGTTCATTTCGTCGAATATCCTCTCGAACTTTTCCATCAAATCTCATCCATATCAACCACCAAACTGGGAACCGTCGTCACTGGGCGCTTTCTGGTACCAGGCCTAACAAATGATCTGGAAAGACGTGGGACTGGTTTTGGAAGGGCTCATGCTCTCTGTTTCATTTTTCTGGCTCTTCTCACGTCTATGACTGTGGGCTTGAACCTCAGACCAAATGTATCCGAGTTTTTAGGAAGAGAAACCGGCTGTACGATACCTTGCAGAGATGCACCCAAACCTTTGCCCGGTACAAATCCATTTTTCAACATTTCAATGGCTACCATGACTGATGCAATAGCTACCCTTGGAGTCGGCACACATTTTCCTTCAGGAATTTTCTCTACTGATACCGTGTCAAAAACCTGATAAACCCATAGCCCCTTGTCGTCTTCAAACTCTATGAACGGAACAATGACATTACTGGGAACACACAAATTATCTTCGCCATGCACAACAATTTCCTGTCTATCCCATTCAAACTTAACAATTTGATGCAGAGTGGACGGGACCGCTTTGGAAGCATGAATCCAGGGTCAACCTAACAACAGATTGTAAGAAACAGCCTCATCGAGCACCTGGAATTCCATAGTAAATTCAACTGGCCCTATTGTAAGCTCGAGCACTATGTCCCCGACTGAATCTTTCCCTCCACCGTCGAATCCCCGAACGCAGATACTGTTCTTGTGAATTCTTTCATCATCCACCTTCAACTTGTTCAGAGTGGAGAGAGGGCAAATATTTGAACTGGAACATTGTCAACCAGTACCCGAGTAACCACAGAATCTTCACATTTCACCGTCAGATAGAGGGCTCTATTGTGCTCAGTACCCTCCACGGGCAACTCATCATCAGAAAAAGTGACTCTGTTTACCTCAAATATCTTGTTAGCTATCTTTTCCAAGTGGTTTACTGAGATTTTGTCAGGAACGTGGGCTTCGTTCAAGATCTTCATCAAAGCCCGACGGTTCTTGTCTGAATGGATCAATAATGATAAGAGCAAGATTTGAGCCGGTGTCTTTCTTAACTGCTCCACAATGGAATAGTCCTGTACTTTCATCTTTCTCAGAAATTCTTCTGCTTCTTCCTCGGTCACAGCTTTCTTCACCAACACTGGGTTATCTTTTGAGGTCTTAGCTTTTCTCAACTCTTTGAGGGCAACATCCTCTTTTTTCTTCTTCCCGAGTACACTTCCAGTACCGTTTTGAATGGCCTGGGTGGTCGCTTTTATTGCTGAATAACTCATGATCTTGTTAGACTTGAGTCCCTCCTCAACCATGCCTCCCATTTTTACAACCTCATTAAAGGACTTACCTACTGCTGACACCAAGTGGCCAAAATAAGTGGGTTCCAAAGCCTGCAAGAAATAATCAACCATCTCACTTTCTTTCATCGGAGGGTCAACCCTCGTTGCTTGTTCCCTCCAACGGAATCCATATTCTCTGAAACTCTCACTGGGCTTTTTCTCAATCTTTGTTAATGACAGACGGTCTGGGATAATTTCAAGATTATACTGAAAATGGCAGGTGAAGGCTTGGGCCAAATCGTCTCATGTGTACCACCTGCTGTGATCTTGTCTGGTATACCATTCTAATGCCGATCCACTCAAACTTTGGTTGAAATATGCCATCAGCAATTCATCTCTTCTGCCTGCTCCTCTCATCTTGCTACAAAATCCTCTTAAGTGTGCTACTGGGTCACCATGCCCGTCATAAAGATCAAACTTGGGCATTTTGAACCCTGCTGGTAACTGAACATCTGGGAATAGACATAAATCTTTATAGGCCACACCTATTTGACCTCCCAACCCCCTCATATCTTGAATGATTGTTCTAAGCTTTTGACCTTTCTGATCATCTCTTCATGCTCGGGATTTTTGGGTGGCTTCTCGGTCTCTGCCAGGAGATCAAGATGAGGGGTGTAAGAACATGGTTCCAGGATTTTGAAGGTGGGTTCAGGGGGATAATACTGGTTGTCGTGAGTCTGGAATAGAGGTTCACTGGAAGATCGGTGTAATGCAGCAGGTGGAGGTGCCACAAAAACAGGAGTGATTGGTGGAGGAGGGTATGGGACTTGTTTGGGTGGTGGAGCTTGAGAAGTATGGGAAGTAGCGCCATAGCATTGTTGGTAGAGGGGAAAGGCTGGAGATGAGTTCACAGTGGGAGGCTCCTGAGGTTGGGCCGATGGTGGGATATAAGCAGGGTTGGCGGGATAAACCGGTGGTGGATTCCCCTTTGCCCAGGCTTGGTACATTTCAGCCATCTACTGCTTTAACTTATAAATCTCTTCCTTCATTGCATTAATATCCAGTTCTTCCACCTCTTTTGACGGGTCAACAATACTTGCCTCCAATTCTTGGTTGGCCATGTTCAACTTGTCTTTTGATCGGGTATTGTATGAGTGGGTTGCCAGAATGTCAAACAACTAACCACCTGCCTGGACTCAATACATCAACAACAACCTTATTAGGGGTTAGGGCTTTAACAAATTGGTAACTGCACATTTGGGGAATGAATGCACCTAAGCAGTTAACCGTTTCTATCATACATTTGATCGACTGCTTGCATCATCCCGGCTTTTCCACTTACAACTTTCCTTCTTTTTCTCTTTCTTTTCATTCTGGCCTTTGCTCTTCTTTTTTCATTTCCCTCTTGTTTTGCCATTGTTTCTTTTCTCTTATTTTCTCTCTTTTTCTTTTCTTTTCATCTCTTGTTTTTCTCTCTTTTTCTTTGGTTATGGTCAAATCCTATGGAGATTACCGATGTATCATGACCCCGCATGAATCAGACCTAACGTAGTTCTGGGAGATAATGTGAAATAAAACATTTTTGGGATTTTCAATTTTTATAAAAAGCAAAGACTTTGATTACAAAGACTCAAAACCAACAGACTCCAAGAGAAACTAACAGACGTTGATGAAAAGACAAAATACAGACTTAGAAATCATACTCTGACATAAGAAAATGCAGACTCAAAAACACTTGACAGACCCCAGCAGAAAATACAAATTTACGCAACTGACAGACTCTAACGGAAACGGAAATACAGACTCAAATGAAAAATCATGAATACATTAATGCTCCTAGGGCCCGCGGGACATCATTCGGTCTCGCCGTGGGCCTATATGCAAGATCCCTTTAAAGTTAGTCCAAGTCATTCATTATATGTTTAACAAATGTCATCACTGCTGCGAAGAAAGTGGTGTGAGTCATATCCTCACAGACTTGGCACTTCACAACAATATAATCGGCGATGTTTCTAATTTTTTCTCTTATGGAACCTTTTTCTTGTAACAAACGCCCGATCTGCTGGGCCCTGGCTTCCAAAGTTTGCTCGGCTACATGATTCTGCTCCTAAAGTTGTTGCAAATCTATTTCTAATTGTGCCAATGCTGTATAACAATGTTCTCTTTCAGCCTTGAAATCTTTTGCCTGTTGTATCATTTTGTTTTCCGTGGCGATGACCCTTTTCTTTAACCCCGCAACCTCATTGTCGTACCTTTCTTTCAACTACTTAACCAAGCATGCTCGCTCATCTGCGTTTTTAGCCAACTGCTTCCGAACCCTGGCTAGTTTAATTTTTGCCTTCAAATCAAAACCATAGTCACTCACTTTCTGCCTTAGGTTATTTATGAGTTTTTCATCTTTGGCACTTCGGGCGGGGTTTTCCGCAGCTATTTTCATTTCCTGAATTTGGGCTCGAAGGGCCTCGTTCTCTTTGGCTAGCTTTTTCTTTTCTCCTTCGTCCGCCGCGACTTGCAAGCTATTCTCGAATTGAAGTTCTATGACTTGCTTTTCCAATTTTCCTATTGTGGCCCTATACTCATTCTCCTTAGCCAACCAAGCCCACTGTTCTTGCAACGCCTCAACGAATTCCTGAATGTGAGGCTTTTTGGCTGGTCTTTCTTGTTCGGCCCTTGCAGTGTTCTTCTTTCTATACCAGGCAAGATAGGCGGGTGAAACTTCGCCTCTAGATAAGTAACGCACTCGAGTGTTCACTGTCAAATACTGGCATTCATTCCAAATAGAACAAACTGTTTCTTCGTGAAATTGACCGTCGGAACTAACCTCGACCGCATAAATACTGAGATTTTCATCTAGGTGCATCACCTGACACCTTCCCAACTGTCTCATCGCCCGGTAAGGAGCGTAGGGCTAGATACCTCGCAGACCCATTAGGAGGAAGTAAGAACCAGTGGCGGGAATACACACAATTTCTTCAACAGGAAGCCAACCCAATGTCCGTTCTATTTGTCCCGCAGTAATGGAACGAAGGCAGGATACCCAATCTCCAAACCCCTCTGGCAGCTTGAACCCTGAAATCCTTGTGTCAAACTCTTCAATGCAACTTTTCTTTGTGGACCCGTAACTTATATACTGAGGGCGATGACACAGGTGCTCGATCATCCATATCTGTAATAGCAAATTGCATCCCTCGAAGAAATCTGCCCCAGCTTTACAAGCTGTGAGAGCTCGGTATATCTCAGACACTATCATAGGGGCAAGAATGCTTTTAGCGTTGGTAATCAGGACCTTGACGACTCCGGCCACCCGCAAATCGATATTCTCGTCTTTTCGGGGGAACACCACAAGGCCTAGGAAAGCTACCATGAAGGCGAAATGCCTATGCTCATCACATATTTTTTGGTTTCCTCTTCTATAAACCCCGCTTGCCGGATCGTTGAACCCTTCTACATGCCCGTACCTCTGATATATAAAATGTAGAGTAGAAAAACCATCCTCCAACTCGGAATACGGGACTCCCTTGCTTATCTTTAGCAAATCCATGAACTTGTGAGAGTTAACGGCTCTTGGAACGATCGGGTACTTATGCCTCAGCCCTTCAGTACTTCCTATATAACCTGTTATATCTTCCAAGGTCGGGGTGAGTTCAAAATCCGAAAAGTGAAATACGTTATGGGACGTGTCCCAAAGCATAACCAAAGCCTTTATGATATCTCCTCTAGGTCTGATTTTTAACAACCCGGTGAGACCTCTCAAATGTAGATTGACTTTATCTTGCTCTGATTTTCCCAGATCCTCCCACCACATATGCAACTCCAAAGGGATCTTGTTCATGACTGTTATTGGCAAATTTGGACTCGTGCTCATTATGCACATTTATTAGGGTGATTAAGAAAAAATCAAGACTCATTTGCCTCAAAGACAAAATTGACACTTTTTCCTCTCTTTTTCTCTGTCATTTTAAAAAAAAACAAAAACTGGTTTTGCAAATACGGCCTTTCAGCACCTCGAAGACGAAGATTTTAAGGCTGTGTTGGCTAACTGGTGAAAACCTTGAAAAATGACGACAGGCAGCTGTTCTTACAAAAGCAGCATTCCGGCGCCCTTTTAGGGACATTCGACTATTTCTGACAAGAATGACATCACCCTAATTATTTTCAAATAAAAGTAAAACTTTTGTTCTTTTGGGCTATTTTGCAAATAGGAAGTTGGACCCGATGGAGGTTGCTTACGTATCTCACATCCGGTGGGAATCAAACTGGCATAGTTCGGGCAAATAAAATGGACTATTTTTGAAAACCAAACTTTCTTCTTCTTTTTTTCATTTTTTTTTCAATTCGTTTTTCTCCTTTCTTTTTTTTTTTCAAAAATTCGGCAGAGTTTCGGTGCTATTTAGACACTGGTTTTTCTTAAAACAGGTGATTAACTCTCTTAACTCTCTACACTACTATTTTTTTTTTCGAACTCTCTCCTTTTATTCAAAAGTCGGTCAGTATGCAAATCTGAAGCAAATAAATGCACAAGTAGCAAGTAAGATGAGTCAGGATGGTCTTTTTATTTCGGGTGCACCTGTCCTAGATAGACCCAACCCCTGTGTTGAGTCTCCAAAGTCAAAATGCACATGATGCAAACAAACGTTCCTACTAGGGATCCAGCATGAGGTATTGTTATACTAGGTTTAAAACCCTGGGTTTATTTGTTCTAGACCTGGCTTACCCGAGCGGACAACTCGAGCCGAGGGGAGGCTGCGTATCGGTAACCCAAAGATCATCCAGCTTTGCAACTTGTCCGAACCTCGTTCTATTTGGGATATGACACTAACAGAAAGAAGTCACGACCACCGTGCACTCCTCAAGAGAGAGAAGAGAGGGATTTCATAGTAGTTTATATATACAGTTCAGATAATATCAAAGCGGTAAAAGCAACAATTTGCACATTAGTCCCAAACATGTGATAAAATCAGATAATAAATAAATCCAAAATAATAACAATTATTCTAAGCTCGAATTCTTGAACCTTGAACCAGAGATTCTGGGTTCGATCCCCAGTAGAGTCGCCAGAGCTGTCATACCTCATTTTTCACCTACACCCCCGTAAAGGAGTGTATGATGGAGTTTTTAAAGGACAATTGAAACAATATTTATTGTTAAAAGATTCAGAGTTGCCACCTGGGAGATTTATGGTGTCCCAAGTCACCGATTGAATCCGGAATCGAGGAAAAGATTGACTCTGTTTTACAGTCTGCGGCCACAGAAATTCGGGTAAGGAATTCTGTTAACCTGGGAGAAGGTGTTACGCATTCCCGAGTTCCGTGGTTATAGCACGGTCGCTCAACTGTTATAATTGGCCTATTAACTGATTTTAATACATGTTTTAACCTATGGTTCAATTTTAAACTTTATAACCGCTTTAATTATTTTTAAGGAAAATTGCAACATTGTTAAAATACGTCTTGGACCACGTCGCATAAATGTACCCGCGGTCTTCAACATATTTTGACATTGTTGAGATTTGAATTTGGGTCACATAAATGCGCACCCGAATTTAGAAAGATAATATTATTAAATGATGCGCCTAAAGCAGCTACACGTTTGCAACTTTGTGAGGGCCATGAAATTTTGCTAAATGGAGCGTCTCGAATTCTAAGGATTTTTAAAAAAAAATCTTATTTTTAATCATGAGGGCCATAAACTATTGGTGTTATTTAATATGGCACACCTCAACTTAGGTAAAAGAATTATTTTAAACAAACACAATTTGGAATTATAGTTCGCACAACCGCTAGAATTACTAAGGGCTTCTTTTTTAAAAAAAATAAAATGTACAATTGGGCTCGAAATGCGGGCCCAAATGCTATAAGGCATGCCACTCCCATTCACAAGTGAACTTGTAATACAGGCACAAAAGAATCCAGTTCATACGAATAAAGAAATGACAACTGAGTTTTATGGCAATATGTAAAACCTTTGAAAGAGGAAAGCAATATGTTTGAACTTATGGAGTTTAAACCTTCATGCATTTTTGCGCTAGGCCTACTGTGGGAAAATCCAGCAATAGCAAATAACAAGCTATTGAGCTCGAGAAGCAGGCCCAAGTAGAAAATGGTAATGCAATTCCCATTTGCAAATAACTTCAAAGTCCAAAGCCCGAAAGGGACCTGAACCTTGCAAAAGCTAAGGCCTGAGGAGCAGGGATTGGGATCGAATCCATACCAAAGCAGAACTAACATTTGTACTCAAAAAAATAACAAATAAGCTCAATGGACTTTCAAGCAGTACACAGTAGCTTGATACACAAGGAAAGCTTCAAATGTTGTTGACTCACATTACTCCCAAAAAGCAACACATTCTTCAATTCAATTGTATTGGTAGCCGAACTATCAAGTGTTCATGCTTAAATTTAATTCTAGGCTAACTCACAAACAAACATATAAATTTAATCTCAACTAACCCTTTCTCAATACCAACAGTAACAGAACCAAGGAGATTAACATGTCATTAACATGAATCCCAAAAATCACACCTAAACTCTCCACAGAATCAAATCGACAAACAACATTGATTCATTTTACAACATTTCAATAACATGAGAAAAGCTAAAATAACATACATAGCATTGGATTTACTATATAATACTAAAGAAATGGAAGAAACAGAAGAAATAAAACTCAATATCAACTTGTATTCAATCAGGTTTCCCTTCGAAGTACATATTCACATTCACTTGTCATCCATGGTCTGAGAAGTACCTGGAATTCGAAGAGGAAATCAGGGAGAATGAAGGATCAACAGCTATAGAGCAGCAATCAACAACAATTTTTAACCAGTTTCAAGCCCAGAAAGTGAATAAAACAGCCCAGAAAAAACAGTTTCAAACCAAGTAATGAACCAGAAAACTTGAACAAGACTTGATTTTAATTCATTTCAACTATCAACTACCCAGAAATTGTTTCAGCACTAGGAGAAACTTCAGAAAATCACCAACAGAGCTCAATGAAATAGTTTTTGTTCTAGAATTTTTAGCTGTTTAGGATTTTCAGAATTTCTTAGCTCTCTAAAATCTAAAAAAAATCCCCCTGGAACCCCAAGTAACTATGCCTTTATAGGCAAGTTACTAGGGCAGCCTTAAGGGTTCAGTTTTTTTTTCATTTTAGTCCTTTTCCTATTTTCCTTTTTGCTGCTGAGCCCTTCATTTACTGACTTGTTGGTCAAGTAAGTATATCATGCAGCTTCTGGGAAGCTTCCTAGGCAGTTACCAATAGATTCCCTACCCCTATTTCCCCAAATTACCCCTTTAGAGCCCTGATTTTGCTGCAGCATACCACATGGGTCAAGTTGACCTAAGGCTCAAACCACAACGAACGGGCTTTCTTTAAAAATGGGTCAGAAATGACCCCAAGACCCAAAACCAATCAGAAATCCATTTGGTATTTCATGAGAAGCAGAAGAAACCAATTAAATGATTTCAAAACCAAAATCTAAACTAAATGACTGACTTCCTTTTAAACTAAATAATGAGTTATAAATAACAACATATGATTAAGCTAATTATACGACTAGAAAAATCAGAAAACTTAAATGTCATAAATAACAAATAAGCACGGCGAGTGAATAATCTAAACAAAAAACAGAAAACATCATTCAAAAATTTGAAAGGAAAAACTGAGAAAGCAAACAGAACAAAATACGAGCATAAAAAAATCAAGAAGGAAAAACCTAGGTTCAAACCTTGACCAATTTCCAGTCTATTTAGAGATAAGTAGAAGAAGAGAAGAGGAATAGGAGGTGAAATAACAAAAGTGGACAGAAAAATAAAGAAAACTTACCAACTAAACTTGAAACCAACACTGGATATCTCGATTTAACACAACCAGTGTTAGTCACGTGTTCTTTGCCAAGAACAAACGACCAACACTGCTTTATGTCAAATTAACCCTTGAAAACTCGAAAATTTGGGAGCCTAAGGTCATGCATGCCACAGATTCAAGAAATTCTGATTTTGGGCTTCTAAAACTTCAAACTCCGATTCAAGATTCGGCAAAAGATAGGGTGATTCGAGGGAAAACACATGGGAATTTGGAGTGAGGGAGCCCTGGAGGTTCTCCGGTGTTAGTTTGGGGTTGAACAGAGGTGGCGTCGCCACCGGAGAGAACAAGGGCGGCGTTAGGGTTTCGATCTTTGATATGAAATTCGAGGAGTTTTGTAAGGATTTGAAAGGAGTTGTTTGGGGATCTGGTATGTGGAGGTGGAGAAGATTGTGGGGTGTTATTTTCAGGGTGGTTGGTGGTGGCGCCGCCACCGGATGTTATGGTGGATTCATAGACGGCGTCTCTAGGGTTAGGGCTCTAGGTTGAGAAAGATGAAGAGGTGGGAGGATTCTGAGGGGGTAGGGTCCGTTTCGGACATATATATATTAACAGGAAACCAATTCCTGTCCGTTGGATTGGGAACTATCAACGGCTCAGATTAAGCTTGACGAAACGACGTCGTTTTTTGCTTTAAGGTGGGGCAGACCGGGTTAGGGGACGGGTCTGGGCTAGGTTTACATGGGTTTGGGAAGAAAAAATGATTTGGGATGGGGAATTTAATTAGTTTGGCCCAAAAATTTGACCCATTTTCCATTCTTTCCTTCTCTCTTTTTTTCAATTCATTTTTCCTTTACAATTCTTTTTTTTCCAAAAATTTAAAATTAAAAACCTAAATTAAATCCTAAAACTAAATTAATCTATCAAAAATACTAACTAATTCTAAATAATAACTAACACAATCAATTAAAACTAAATTTAAAGAAAACTACCCGAAAATCAAAAATTAAAATTAAAGGGTGCAAAATGACTATTTTTTTGATTTTCCTTTTTATAAAACAACTTAATTACTAAATAATTCTTAAAATGAAAAATTAACTCCTAAATGCACCTGTAACACATTTTTTGTATTTTTTACTAATTAAAATGCACAAACCAAAACGCGAACAATTAACAGAAAATGCCACAAATACCCACAAAATTGCAAACAATGGAAAAATTATTATTGTTTTGAATTTGTGGGAGTAATTCATATATAGGGCAAAAATCACATGCTCTCAGGAGGATAGAAGAACTATTAGGTGCTTGATTTTCATTTTGATTTGAGGTATAGCCCCGAGTTATGGGTGTGCGAAGAGTCTTTTCATGTGTCCTAGTTGGGAATGAAGTAAATTTCATGTTGTGGTATGAGTTGAGACTCAGGAAGGCTAAGTGACTGCGTAATATTTGTGACGGTGGAAGGTATACAGAAATGTTAGTTGAAGACAAGGGAGGTGAGTTTTCTCCTACTAAGTGTTCCGAGGTTGTGATCCTTATGTGTCTTTTACAAGGTCTCATTTACAAGTGAAATATAAGTGTTGAAATTCGAATTTTGAGTCGCTTAAGAGAGTGGGCTTGACTGTTGCAAGGATGAATGCGGGATTTGCTGAAGATTTAAAGTACTAGATGGTCTGTGTTTTCACAAGCTTACAAAGGGATTTGAGTGTAATCTCACTATGGTATTATGGAAGCAAGAGGGGTATATGCGTTATGAGTTATTGGGTGTGTGATGATCTATGGCTTCGAGCCAAGTGGGGGAGTCTGTTGTTGATTAGTTGAGTGCACGGTTATGTGCTATGTTGATTCCAGCTTGAGGTGTGCTGGTGAATCAGTTATGGCTTGCGGAAATTGAGATCGAGGATGGCTCGAATAAAGGAATTTTTTTAACAAAGGTTATAAAATGCTTCACAAGCGTGTGAGAATCACGGAATGTCTTGAGTTGTTGTTGGTAAAGGATGCTCGGTGCATAGAGCAGGAAGTTGCTTGGTTGTAATGGAATGATGTCACATTCTACGGTGTCAGAGTGCCAATGAGGCACGAGTTGTTTAGTTCGCTTGATCAAGCTAATTGCAGTTTGAATAGAGTGAATGACTCTCGAGAATGGTTCCAATGTGTTCAAGATTCTACATGTAACAATGGGGTATTTTAAAGTCGTATATGTGGTTAGGAACTGAGTTTTCATTTGGAAGATGTCAAGACTTGTGGTACTTTCTATATTAGCTATGGGATTCTATATATCTGTATTAAGAAGGTAATGGTTCCAGATTCACAGTAAGTCCCTTCGGGGTAGGTATTTTAAACATGGTGCTTTTGGAAATATTTAAAAGAGTACTCAACGGCTTATAAGCCTTAGACAGTGTAGTTTTATGCTTGGGTCTCATGTGGTAAGTCTGGGTTGAGGAATTGTGGTGCTACAACAAGAGAGGATATCAAGTTGAAGATAAATCAGAAGGAAACTCGGATAGATGGGATAGCTGGGTAGTAGGCCGGATCGGTATGGTAAGGATATAATTAGTTCCTTGGGTGTGTATGGGGTAACGAGTTCCTACAGGTATTTCGCGGCAATGCTCTTAGGTTTTGATGGCTTGCATAGCTTGGTCGAGTTAGAAAGATTTAGTGCTAGTGGGTCTGGCTTGTGCAAGGGGAACTCGGAGAGTTCTTGATGGTTTCTACTTCGATTGGAGATGTATATTTTCTATGGGCATGAGGATCATGGGATGCATAGTGATTTTCTTCTAGATGAGATCAATGGAAAGTTCTTGACTAGTTGAGTACGTAGATGTTTGTGGCTCGGATGGGAGATGAAGTTCTCATGTTATCCTAGAATGGTATTGTCACACCCCAAAAACTGAGGAGCATGACCGACGCTCAACTGAGTAAACCCGACTGAGCAAGCCTACTAGGTTTCATTCTACCCAAACTAATTCACGAACAAGTAGGAGATGGACTCCATTAATCATACTTAGTAAGTATTTCATTATCAACTTCCATTTCATTTCCATTAGTAGCTTAAATTATAATTATCAAAATATTACGAGTTTTATAAATCATTGCCAAACATCAATATTTATACTTTAATTCCAATACCCGACATTACCCACAACATGCCTACAGAGCCTCTAAATACAACTGAAGAGTAATGTAATATGGAAATGCCGGTAACAAGGCTCAGGCTATACCTCAAATACAAAGTACAAGATGAATAGATGAAACAGGACCCCGAAACGAAGTGGGGCTCACCAAGTCATCTGAAAGGATGATGCGGCACTAGCTATGACCAACACTGCCTACTATAGAAACACCTACATCCATTTAAAGACGTAGCGCCCCCGGCAAATAGGACGTTAGTGCCATCGAATAGCACTAGCATGTATAACTAAACACCATCTAGTTAGAAAGAACTTTCATACGAGAATAAAGAGGAAATCATAAAGAAAACAAAGTTTCAAATAAGTACCATGTCAACAATATAAGGAGGTTCACATGATTTTCACATAGTTCTTGAAATTTTAGATTGGAGCATCCCACACTGTTGCATCATTATCCATATTACCACCGCTTCCGTGAGCGGAGTCCGATCACGGCCCGATCGGCTAAGCCATCTCCCCGAGATGTTACTGTCACACCTCCTTTTTCCGTACCCGAGAGGGTACAAGGGAGTTTTTTCCAATTAAAGGACAATCGAAACGGGATTGGTTTGTTTATTTCAGAGTCGCCACTTGGGAGTTTTAGGGTGTCCCAAGTCACCAATTTTAATCCCGAATCGAGGAAAAGAATGACTCCATATTACAGTCTGCGTACCAGAAATCCGGATAAGGAATTCTGTTAACCCGGGAGAAGGTGTTAGGCATTCCCGAATTCCGTGGTTCTAGCACGGTCGCTCAACTGTTATATTCGGCTTGATTATCTGATTTTATACAAATATGAACTTATGTGCAAATTTTAACTTTTTACCGCTTTCATAATTGTTATTATTATTTTCTACAAGGAATTGCAACGTTGTGAAAATATATCCCGAACCGCGTTACAATCAATGTACCCGTGGTCGTCGACACATTTTGACTCTATTGAGATTTGGATTTGGGTCACATCAATGTGCACCCGTGTTTAAGAAGGTTAAATTATTAAAGGTGCGCCTAAAGCAACTAGCGTATTGTTATTTTGGGAAGGCCGTAAAATTCGCTAAACGGCCTGTCCCGAATTCTAAGTATTTTAATATATACATTTAGAGGGCCCCGCAGCTTGTGCATTTTTGTTTGTCGAGGCTCGTCTCATTTTTATTTAAAAGGATAAACCTACAGTGACTATATTTTCCTATTAAGTTCGTCTCTAAAATAAAAGAAAATCTCTTAATTAATTACATGCTAAAAACGTAACTTATTAATTATTAGTTTACGGCTAATGCGAATGGAAAATTGCGACCGAGTTTGTACAAAGAAAAACTGCTTTCATTCTATATTCTATTATTCAATAATACTAAAACGTGAGATTGACACACCATAATATCAAAACAGATTAACTATTCTTTGATTAATTTAAACTAACATTATTAGATGAAGAAGTTATACATATGTGACATCGTTACTAATTTAATCAATCAACTACATTTTTATACAAAGAAAAGAAAATTATATTCAACCACAAATCTAAACAGGAGGAATTCAACAGGAACAAAGCCTGATTAATATTTCATTTTTGCTTCAAGCCGAGATTGTACAAATGTGTACCTGGAAACAGCAGTACAAGAACAAAAGAAGGAGAAGTCAGCAGCAGTAATAACACAGCAACAGCAGATTCAGCAACACCGCAAACCAGTACAGTAGGAATAGCAGAAAACCCAGGAGACTATAAACGACTCCAAGTATAGTGAAGAAGTAAAAGGTAGGAAGGTTCTGACTATTTCAGATCTTAAGCGAGGCAATGAAGCAGTAACTATTCTTTTTCAACTTCAAAACTCTCCAAAATGAATTCTGCCCCTGTATATTCAGTGTATCCAGAATGTATATCGGGTGTATACTTCTCACTCCGCCCCCTCTTTTTTTCTTCTCTCTATCTAGTTTTTCCTCTTTTTTTCCACCTTCTTCCTAAATTTTCTCTTCTATTTATAGCAAAATTTTCGAAATTTTCAGATTTGTTTTTTATTATTTTATTATTTTTTTAATTAAAAGAAATCCCACTTACAAATTGCTTTTATTTTTTTAGAAAAAGAAATCTCACCTTTATTTACTTTTATTTTTAAAATTCCAACTTTAATTACTTTATCTTATTTAAAATCCCACTTTTTATTTTTTTTAAAAGAGAATCTCACTTTATTTAACTTTTCTTTAAAAAACAAACCACTATCTTTTCTTTTTCTTTTAAAAATGCTACTTTCAATTACTTTAAATTTTTTAAATTTTCAGATACCTTTATATTTATTTTTTAATTCCAACCTTCTTTTACTTTTAAATTTTTTAAAAATTTCCACAAAACTTTTTATTTTTTTTAAATTTTCTACATTCTTTTACTTTTTTTAAAAAAAAAAAAAAGAGAATTTCACCTATTTTTACTTTTATATTTTTTTTATTCAATACTTCCCTTTTTCTTATTTTTTTTAAATCATTCCCGAAATTATTATATATTTTAAAAAAATTTTCGGATTTTTTTTATATATAAAAAAAACAAAAAATAAAACTATTAATAGTGATAATTCACCTTTTATTTTTTATTTTTTTGGTTTTGTTTTGTGTTGGACAAAAATGAAGATGGGGTGTTGGGTTAATGGAGCGGACCGGGTCGACCCGGTTTGAAACGGACCGGGTCATGGGGAAAGTTGGGCAATTATTTGGGCCTGTGGTTTGAAATTGAAGAAGTGGCCCAATCCGATTTTTCTTTGTATTTTTGTTCTCTTTTCTTCTTTTATTTTTCTAAAACTAAATTATAAAAGTACTTAAATTATTATTAAGAACTAAATTAAGTTATAAAAGCGCAAATTAACTTCCAATAACAATTAACGCACAATTAAGTAATAATTAAGCATAAAATTGTTCATTTGGACATTAAATGCTAAAAATGCAAAAGATGCCTATTTTTGTAAGTTTTAATTTTTGTAAACAAATTTAATTACTAACAATTGTAGAATTAAATCCTACATGCAAAAATGCGACATATTTTGTATTTTTTATTAATCAAATAAACATGCATAGACAAACATACAAATAGTTACACAAAATATCACAAAATATCACAAAAATTGCACACCAAGAAAAATTATTTTATTTTTGAATTTTTTGGGAGTAATTCTCATATAGGGCAAAAATCACGTGCTTACAGCTGCCCCTCTTTGCCCGGAGACACGAAGGGTTTTCGTGCAAAGATAAAGCGAGCGATTTTTGCCCATCCGAGTACTCCGTGTGAAGCATTTTTTTTTTGAAAAAGATTTGACCGAACCTTTGCTTCAAAGGTTTCCTACATATCCTGGGCTAAACAGGAATCAGGTCAATGTAGTTCGGGAAGTTTTTGGTAGCTGGGACTACCGTGGGACTGCGATGTTACTGCTGTTGCATGCTGTTATCACTGCTTACCGATCTCCTTGTTACACCGTGCTTAAAAGAAAACAAGAAGCTAGGCTAGACTAAAATTTGTTCTTGTTGCCTTGCTTTCTTGTCGGCTTGTGTTTCCTTCGGTGCTTTTCTTCCTTGAATTTTGGAATGATACTGGCCCTTTGCTTTTCTGAATACCAGTTTTCATCATTTTGCTCGGTCCGCTGGGGACATGGCTTTCTTCATCAAGCTTTTCGGCGGTTCCTCTGGTGGGTACGGCTTTCTTCATCAGACTTGTTATGATGGGCATGATTTAATGTTCACCAGCTGCTTCTTTCAAGACGCGTCCTTTCTTCCTTTTGACTCATGCGCCTGAATTTGTGCTGGGACATCTTGTTGCAACCTTCTGTTTCCCGGTGCTGGGGATTTTTATTGTTTCCTGCTGGGGATTCTTGTTGTAACCCTCTATTTTATTGTTTTCTGACTTGATCTTGAAATGTATGCCTCTATTATATGGGCGGGCTCCCAACTTCAACGCTTGTAATGAAAAAGACTGAATGTATTCCCGCATTATACTGGTGGGCGACCTAGAACATGAATGTATTCCCGCATTTTACTGGTGGGCGACCTAGAACAGAAAGTATTCCCGCATTTTACTGGTGGGCGACCTAGAACAGAATGAAAGGACAGAAATGTATGCCTCTGTTATATGGGCGGGCTCCCAACTTCAATACTAACTTAGGAGGAAATGCCTCTCCTATGGGTAAAACTAAACTTAGGAGGAAATATCTCTCCTATGGATAAAATAAACTTTAGGAGGAAATGCATCTCCTGTGGGTAAAACTAAACTTTAGGAGGAAATGTGTCTCCTATGGGTAAAACTAAACTTAGGAGGAAATGCATCTCCTATGGGTAAAACTAAACTTAGGAGAAAATGCGTCTCCTATGGGTAAAAGTAAACTTAGGAAGAAATGCATCTCTTATGGGTAAAACTAAACTTAGGAGGAAATCCGTCCCCTATGGATAAAAGTAAACTTAGGAGGAAATGCATCTCCTATGGGTAAAACGAACTTAGGAGGAAATGCGTCTCCTATTGGTAAAGGCGTGGAATGTATTCCCTTGTTATACAGGTGGGCGCCTAAAATATGAAATGGACAAACAAAAAGTATTCCTCTCGTTATACAGGTGGGCGCCTGGCTTCAACAACAATTTAGAAAATAAAATATTATTCGAGGGCGGATGAACCCAAAATATCCTATTCGAGGGAGGATGAACCCAAAATATCCTATTCGAGGGCGGATGAACCCAAAATATCCTATTCGAGGGCGGATGAACCCAAAATATCCTATTCGAGGGCGGATGAACCCAAAATATCCTATTCGAAGGCGGATGAACCCAAAATATCCTATTCGAGGGCGGATGAACCCAAAATATCCTATTCGAGGGCGGATGAACCCAAAATATCCTATTCGAGGGCGGATGAACCCAAAATATCCTATTCGAGGGCGGATGAACCCAAAATATCCTATTCGAGGGCGGATGAACCCAAAATATCCTATTCGAGGGCGGATGAACCCAAAATATCCTACTCGAGGGCGGATCAACCCAAAATATCCTACTCGAGGGCGGATGAAGCCAAAATATCCTACTCGAGGGCGGATGAACCCAAAATATCCTAGTCGAGGGCGGATGAACCCAAAATACCCTAGTCGAGGGCGGATGAACCCAAAATACCCTATTCGAGGGCGGATGAACCCAAAATATCCTATTCGAGGGCGGATGAACCCAAAATATCCTATTCGAGGGCTGATGAACCCAAAATATCCTATTCGAGGATGGATGAACCCAAAATATCCTATTCGAGGGCGGATGAACCCAAAATATCCTATTCGAGGGCAGATGAACCCAAAATATCCTATTCGAGGGCGGATGAACCCAAAATATCCTACTCGAGGGCGGATGAACCCAAAATATCCTACTCGAGGGCGGATGAAGCCAAAATATCCTACTCGAGGGCGGATGAACCCATAATATCCTAGTCGAGGGCGGATGAACCCAAAATACCCTAGTCGAGGGCGGATGAACCCAAAATATCCTATTCGAGGGTGGATGAACCCAAAATATCCTATTCGAGGGCGGATGAACCCAAAATATCCTATTCGAGGGCGGATGAACCCAAAATATCCTATTCGAGGGCGGATGAACCCAAAATATCCTATTCGAGGGCGGATGAACCCAAAATATCCTATTCGAGGGCGGATGAACCCAAAAATATCCTATTCGAGGGCGGATGAACCCAAAATATCCTATTCGAGGGCGGATGAACCCAAAATATCCTATTCGAGGGCGGATGAACCCAAAATATCCTATTCGAGGGCGGATAAACCCAAAATATCCTATTCGAGGGCGGATGAACCCAAAATATCCTATTCGAGGGCGGATGAACCCAAAATATCCTATTCGAGGGCGGATGAACCCAAAATATCCTATTCGAGGGCGGATGAACCCAAAAATATCCTATTCGAGGGCGGATGAACCCAAAAATATCCTATTCGAGGGCGGATGAACCCAAAATATCCTATTCGAGGGCGGATGAACCCAAAATATCCTATTCGAGGGCGGATGAACCCAAAAATATCCTATTCGAGGGCGGATGAACCCAAAATATCCTATTCGAGGGCGGATGAACCCAAAATATCCTATTCGAGGGCGGATGAACCCAAAAATATCCTATTCGAGGGCGGATGAACCCAAAATATCCTATTCGAGGGCGGATGAACCCAAAATATCCTATTCGAGGGCGGATGAACCCAAAAATATCCTATTCGAGGGCGGATGAACCCAAAATATCCTATTCGAGGGCGGATGAACCCAAAATATCCTATTCGAGGGCGGATGAACCCAAAAATATCCTATTCGAGGGCGGATGAACCCAAAATATCCTATTCGAGGGCGGATGAACCCAAAATATCCTATTCGAGGGCGGATGAACCCAAAAATATCCTATTCGAGGGCGGATGAACCCAAAATATCCTATTCGAGGGCGGATGAACCCAAAATATCCTATTCGAGGGCGGATGAACCCAAAAATATCCTATTCGAGGGCGGATGAACCCAAAATATCCTATTCGAGGGCGGATGAACCCAAAATATCCTATTCGAGGGCGGATGAACCCAAAAATATCCTATTCGAGGGCGGATGAACCCAAAATATCCTATTCGAGGGCGGATGAACCCAAAATATCCTATTCGAGGGCGGATGAACCCAAAATATCCTACTCGAGGGCGGATGAACCCAAAATATCCTACTCGAGGGCGGATCAACCCAAAATATCCTACTCGAGGGCGGATGAAGCCAAAATACCCTAGTCGAGGGCGGATGAACCCAAAATATCCTAGTCGAGGGCGGATGAACCCAAAATACCCTAGTCGAGGGCGGATGAACCCAAAATATCCTATTCGAGGGCGGATGAACCCAAAATATCCTATTCGAGGGAGGATATATCCTATTCGAGGGTGGATGAACCCAAAATATCCTATTCGAGGGCGGATGAACCCAAAATATCCTATTCGAGGGCGGATGAACCCAAAATATCCTATTCGAGGGCGGATGAACCCAAAATATCCTATTCGAGGGCGGATGAACCCAAAATATCCTATTCGAGGACGGATGAACCCAAAATATCCTATTCGAGGGCGGATGAACCCAAAATATCCTATTCGAGGGCGGATGAACCCAAAATATCCTATTCGAGGGCGGATGAACCCAAAATATCCTATTCGAGGGCGGATGAACCCAAAATATCCTATTCGAGGGCGGATGAACCCAAAATATCCTATTCGAGGGCGGATGAACCCAAAATATCCTATTCGAGGGCGGATGAACCCAAAATATCCTATTCGAGGGCGGATGAACCCAAAAATATCCTATTCGAGGGCGGATGACCCAAAAATATCCTATTCGAGGGAGGATATATCCTATTCGAGGGTGGATGAACCCAAAATATCCTATTCGAGGGCGGATGAACCCAAAATATCCTATTCGAGGGCGGATGAACCCAAAATATCCTATTCGAGGGCGGATGAACCCAAAATATCCTATTCGAGGGCGGATGAACCCAAAATATCCTACTCGAGGGCGGATGAACCCAAAATATCCTACTCGAGGGCGGATGAAGCCAAAATATCCTACTCGAGGGCGGATGAACCCATAATATCCTAGTCGAGGGCGGATGAACCCAAAATACCCTAGTCGAGGGCGTATGAACCCAAAATATCCTATTCGAGGGCGGATGAACCCAAAATATCCTATTCGAGGGTGGATGAACCCAAAATATCCTATTCGAGGGCGGATGAACCCAAAATATCCTATTCGAGGGCGGATGAACCCAAAATATCCTATTCGAGGGCGGATGAACCCAAAATATCCTATTCGAGGGCGGATGAACCCAAAATATCCTATTCGAGGGCGGATGAACCCAAAAATATCCTATTCGAGGGCGGATGACCCAAAAATATCCTATTCGAGGGAGGATATATCCTATTCGAGGGTGGATATATCCTATTCGAGGGTGGATGAACCCAAAATATCCTATTCGAGGGCGGATGAACCCAAAATATCCTATTCGAGGGCGGATGAACCTAAAATATCCTATTCGAGGGCGGATGAACCCAAAATATCCTATTCGAGGGCGGATGAACCCAAAATATCCTATTCGAGGGCGGATGAACCCAAAATATCCTATTCGAGGGCGGATGAACCCAAAATATCCTATTCGAGGGCGGATGAACCCAAAAATATCCTATTCGAGGGCGGATGACCCAAAAATATCCTATTCGAGGGCGGATGAACCCAAAATATCCTACTTGAGGGCGGATGAACCCAAAAATATCCTATTCGAGGGCGGATGACCCAAAAATATCCTATTCGAGGGCGGATGAACCCAAAATATCCTACTCGAGGGCGGATGAACCCAAAATATCCTACTCGAGGGCGGATGAACCCAAAATATCCTACTCGAGGGCGGATGAACCCAAAATATCCTATTCGAGGGCGGATGAACCCAAAATATCCTATTCGAGGGCGGATGAACCCAAAATACCCTAGTCGAGGGCGGATGAACCCAAAATATCCTATTCGAAGGCGGATGAACCCAAAATATCCTATTCGAGGGCGGATGAACCCAAAATATCCTATTCGAGGGCGGATGAACCCAGAATATCCTATTCGAGTGCGGATGAACCCAGAATATATTCGAGGGAGGATGAACCCAGAATATATTCGAGGGCGGATGTACCCAAAATATCCTATTCGAGGGCGGATGAACCCAAAATATCCTATTCGAGGGCGGATGAACCCAAAATATCCTACTCGAGGGCGGATGAAGCCAAAATATCCTACTCGAGGGCGGATGAACCCAAAATATCCTAGTCGAGGGCGGATGAACCCAAAATACCCTAGTCGAGGGCGGATGAACCCAAAATATCCTATTCGAGGGCGGATGAACCCAAAATATCCTATTCGAGGGCGGATGAACCCAAAATATCCTATTCGAGGGCGGATGAACCCAAAATATCCTATTCGAGGGCGGATGAACTCATCTTCAAAAACTTGGAATTGTCTTACCTCCGACTGTCTTTCTTAGAATCGTGTTGTCTTGCTATCTCTTAAAACTTGAATTGATTTCCTCGTTCCTTCGAGAAAATTTTCGACAAATGGCAGAAAATTTTCTGCCCCAGTGTTGGTGCTTTTCCTTGTGGCATGTTTTTTCGCCATTAACAAGATTTCCTTTTCCTGCTTCAAATCAAAGAAAATTTGTTAGTTTTAACACATGGTGAGTGGTCGTGCCACTCCTGCTGGGGATGGTTTTTCCCTTTCCCTCTTCCCCGCTCTGTGCTTCATTACGCTATCAAAACTTGCTGGGGATGAATTTTCCTTTTCTTCCTTCCCCACTCTGTGTTTGCGACCAACTTCTTTTCACTTTATCGCCTTATCTTTGGCCTATTGTATTCGCCTTTTGCTTTGCATCATTTTGGCAACTGGTAGTAAACTCTGAAAATCCTTTTCAAAAACAAACTGTTGGGGAGGTAAAATCTTTAAACCAAGAAATGAAAAAGTGAAGAATTTCAAAAATAGAAAAAGAAGAAGTCTTTCTGAACAAAATGTTGGGGAAAAGGAAAGAAAAGAACTTATCTGAATGATATAACTGATCCCAACGATCATGTCACGCATTCCGGATTAATCAACCCAGTCTATTTGTATCAATCAACCCTTCGGACGGCCTCATGTTGCTGGGGATAAACAGGCACTCAACTCTTTGCCAAATGTGGATCCTTCCCGCCAATCTTGTCTTGTCGCCTCATAGTGCCCTTCGAGGGGTTTTCACTAATAAGACTCTCTCATTTCTCTCAACTCCCGTCGCCTTATGGTGCCTGTGAAGGTTTTCACCGAAAAGACTCTCTCATTTTATTTTATTTTTCAGCTGGGGATTGGAGTGCTGCCGATATGACTCTCTCTGTTGGGGGATTCTTTCGGCTATCAATTCATTTACAGTTTATGATCTTCTTCTTTGCTGGGGATCAGAGTGTTATTCCCGACTTCCATTTGCATTAACTTAACACTTCTCAGTTACTGATCGGGAGGTCTTTTTGGACATCAATAGGGGTTTTTGTGTATGGCTGAAAGGAGAAAGGGTATCCAAAGTTCAAAAATAATTTTTAGGGGTAAGATAGTACAACTCTTGGAATCAAACTTTCTTGCCAAAATTATAAGCGCCAACTTCTGCCCCAGTTTTTCTTGCTTGGGGATTTTTATTTTGTCACACTATGTTATCTTATGCACACTATGACCGAGCCGTAAGGCGCCTACATATCCTCTTTGAGGAATCAGGTCAAACGTAGTTCCCAATTCCTTTGTTTTGTTTTTTTTTTTTGTGTGACTTTTCTTTTGTTCTTATTATCATTAGTTTTTTTTCTTTCATTTTCATTACTGATTCCAAAAGAGGGGTATGAAAGAATAAATAAGGCTCAAAAGGGGAAGCAAAGGTTAAAGTGTTTGGATAGAAGAAAGAATTGTCTCCGTCATTTCATTCTCTGATAAATGCTAAATACAAACAAACAACAATTACAATCATACATAATATCTCTTAACTGCGTCAGAATTGATAGCCATGTCGACGCATTTCCCTTAGATATTTGTTGATCACAAAGCGTCATTGGGCTTGCTCTGTTTAGATTGCAATAATCAACACACACCCGGATTTTCCATCTCCTTTTTTTTACACTGGCACCACATTAGCCAACCAATCAGGATATCGAGCGACCCGAATAACCTTAGCGTTCAGCTGTTTGGTTACTTCTTCCTTAATCTTCACACTTACGTCGGTTTTGGACTTCCTCAATTTTGCTTGACGGGGTGAAATGCTGGGTCAGTGGGCAATTTTTGAACCACTAAATTGGTGCTTCAACCCGGCATGTCGTCGTATGACCATGCAAAATGTTTTGAATTCAGTAAGTGCTTTGATTAGTTCTTCCCTGATGTTTGGTTCCATATGGACGCTTATCTTAGCTTCCCTGATGTCATCCGCATCCCCTAGATTGACAGCTTCCGTGTCAGTTGGGCTCTTTTTTCAAATTGGCTCAACTCTCTGTTAATTTCTTCGAAGGCTTCATCCTTATCGTATTCCGACTTATCATCACAATCTTGTACTATAAGTTCGAAATCAAATTAATTTTTTAGACTAGGTTGAAGATCCGTCGTGCATGCCATATCATTAGAACCAGTATAAAGAGAACTGTTCAGAAGAGAAAAATAAGAAGAAAAATTAAAACAAAATAAGGAATGAGAAAAAAAAAACTTTCACTTTATTAAAATACGGGATAGCAATATTAAAATACGGGATAGCAAGGTTTCACACTTTGGCGAGCACAAGAAAAATCTGGATTACAACCCTGGAATAATCCAGACAACAAAAAAGAAAATCAGAGCCCACTACCAAGACTCCCTTCGTATAGGAAGAGGAGTAGCCGTTCAATTGTTGATTTTTGCTTTCAACCCCACAAACTGCACATCTGCCTCGTTGGACCCTTTTCCAACACCATAACTGGCTTGTCATCCACCTTTTCCAACTATACCACCGCTTTTCCACTGGTTAACATTTCTTTTGAACCGACACGGATCATCATCACTGTTTGTGAGGGTTTCTTTAGCTCCCCTCCTTCGTGCACTAGCTCAATCATGTGGGTTTCAAGGTGTGCCGGCAACGGGTTCTGATTGATGTTGGGCGCCTCTGGTGTCTGAACCTCAATCTTGTTGGTGTCAATAAGATTTTGTACTGCATGTTTCAACTTCCAACACTTCTCGGTATCATGTCCGGGAGCCCCCGAACAATACTCACAGCTTACCGAGTGGTCCATATTTTTGGGAAGGGGATTTGGCAATCTGGGCTCAACAGGACTCAACAAGCCTAACTGCCTTAATTTGTGGAACACGACAGTATAGGTTTCTCCCAACTCAGTGAATGTTCTTTGTATTCTTTCATTTCTGAAAGCCTGATTTCCCCGGAAACCTGCCCGTTGAGGGTTCCTGTAAGCTCTTGGCGGTGGATAGGTGTTTTGCGATGGTGTATGTGTGTTATGGGGAGCCGGCGCGCGCCATTGCGGGCGAACCGGAGGCTGAGTGTATGTTTGGGCTTGGTGCACGGAGAAGTGTGGTTCTTGAGGTGGATAGTAGTATTGTGGTGGGCTGTATGGGTAGTTTGGCCTGTGGGGTCTGGGTTGGTTGTAGTATGGTTTACCAGACCTGGACCAACTGCTTGCCTCAATCGTGGCAATTTCTTCTTTCTTCTTTCTTCTTTCTTCCCAGCGCACCTCCCGTTCCGCTCTGAATAGCCTGGGTTGTTGCCTTGAGTGCTGAGTAATTCAGGATTTTGTCAGACCTCAGACCCTCCTCTATCATGACCCCTATCTTTACTACTTCATTGAAGGATTTCCCAACCGTCGTCACCAAGTGACCAAAGTAAGTTGGATCCAGTGTCTGCAAGAAGTAGTCCACCATTTCTCCCTCTCTCATGGGAGGATCAACTCTGGCTGCTTGCTCTCTCCAGCGGAACCCGAACTCGCGAAAACTTTCCCCGGGCTTCTTCCCGGTCCTCAACAATGTGAGACGGTCAGGGACTATCTCGAGATTGTATTGGAAATGACCTGCGAAAGCCTGCGCCAGATCATCCCAAGTGTACCATCTGCTGGAATCCTGCCTGGTATACCATTCGAGTGCCGATCCGCTCAGACTTTGGCCAAAATAGGCTATCAGCAGTTCATCTTTACCGCCTGCCCCTCTCATTTTGCTACAGAAACCCCGCAAATGTGCCATGGGGTCACCGTGCCCTTCATATAAATCAAACTTAGGCATCTTGAACCCAGCCGGGAGTTGGACATCCGGGAAAGGGCATAGATCTTTGTAGGCCACACTGACCTGGTTGCCCAATCCGTGCAGGTTCCTGAAGGACTGCTCCAGGCTTTTGAACTTCCTCAATACCTCCTCTTGTTCTGGGACTTTAACCGGCTTTTCAATCTCTGCCGGTACCTCCAAGTGTGGATTGTAGGCATGTGGTTCGGGGGCATGGAATGTGGGCTCAGGGGGATAGTATTGCGTATCGTGAGCCTGAAACAATGGCTCGTTGGAGGATCTTTGCAACGTGGCTGGCAGAGGTGCCCCGACGACGGGGACGATTGGCGGAGGAGGGTTTTGTTTGGGTGGTGGATATTGGGGATTATAGGAAGTATCCCCTTGGTAGTATTGGGCAACGGGGAAGCTCGTTGAAGGGCCGGGTAAAGGGTATTTCGGTGTGTGTCCCGGTGGGGAAGTAGTTGTGACGAGTGGTTCGGGCCCCTTTTGCGCCTTAGCCATGGCTAGCTGCATTTCATGCATTTCCAATCTCATTTTTTCTATATTGGTCATCGCCTCCTTCAGCATCTGATGTGCCGCCCCTTCCGACTCAACACTATTTTCTGAGCCAGTCATGCTTTCTAGTATAATCCCTTTTGATCTTATTTGATAATGGTATGGTGCCAGTATGCTTTAACAACTAACTGTTTGGATTTGGACAAACAACAAACTTGTTAGCGTTAAAGTTTTAACAGATATTGCAATTGCATGTTGGGGAACGCAATTTTCTTAGACAGTTAACCATTTCTAACATGTTTTTTTCTACCGCGTGCATCCTCCCGCGTGAAACCCTTCATTCCACCCTTTTTTATTTATTCTTTGTGCCTTTTTTATTTATTCACTTTCTTTTTCTTTTTTCTTTTTTTTTGTTGTGGTCGAATCTTATGGAGATTGCCTACGTATCATGCCCCCGCATGAATCAGACCTTGCGTAGTTCGGACCAATAAAAGATAAACAGTAAATAAACATTTTTTTTTTGGAATTTCCAGCTTTCAAAGTAAAACAAACTTGATTGCAAAAGTTTAAAAACTAACTAACAGACTTTTGACAAGAGACAACAAATGGCCTCGAAAATCAAACAACTCGCATATTCTAATCAAAAAATTACAAACTCAAAACAAACGGCCAGTTCCTTTCTCCGTTTGCCAAATGCAGCCAAACGACTATTTTTGCAAATGTGGCCCCTTCCAAATTTCACATGAATTTTGAGGCCGGGGAGGATTATTTTGACACTTTACAACCTCGTCCGTTCTTTTACGAAAACAACCTTTCGACAAGAACGGTTTAAGACGCGGCCGAAGCTGGCTCTGCTTACCATGACAAAATTCAAACGGTATTCACCTGACCGCTAACTTTGTTTTTTTTTTTCGAAAAACAATAAAAACATGGTGTTGCAAACACGGCCCTTCAGCGCCTCGAGGACGAAGATTTTTAAGGCTGTGCGGGTCAACTGGACCAAATCTAAAACAATGACCCAAAAGGTGGCTGTTTATGCAAAGTCAGCCTTCCGGCGTCCCTTTCAGGAACATTCGGCAATTTATGACAAAACAGCATCACCTGACTTATTTACGACTCTTTTTATCGTTTTCAAAATTAAAAAAAACTCAATATTGCAAACACGGCCTTTCAACGTCTCGGGGACGAAGATTTTTAAGGCTGTGTGGGTCAACTGGACCAAATCTTAAAAAAAATAACCCAAAGGTGGCTGTTTATGCAAAGTCAGCCTTCCGGCGTCCCTTTCGGGAACATCCGGCTATTTATGACAAAACAGCATCACCTGACTTCTTTATGACAAAAATTAAAATTTTGACATATTTTTTTTTATTATTATTATTTGTTTGGCTTTCTTAGCAAAAGGTGGGGTTGGACCCGATGAGGGTTGCCTACGTATCTCAAATCCGGTGAGAATCAAACCCGCGTAGTTCGGGCAATCCCGAATAAAGTAAATAAACTAACCCTTTTTTTAATTTTATTTTTTGAAGGAAAGACTTATAAAGAAGAAAGAAAATATTTTTGGAATTTTACTTTTAATGAAAGATATGCTTACGAAAATATTTTTTGAATTTTGAATTTTCTTTTCAATGGAAAAGAAAAAGGAAAATATTTTCGGATTTTTTTTATTATATATATTTTTTATCGTTTTTTGTTTAATAATTAAAAAGACTTTCTAAAGAAGTCAATAATGGAAAATATTTTTGGATTTTTTTGTTTTGAAAATTGGGGGTATAAAGAAACTTTTCTAGACTTTTTGGCAAGACAAATATTTTTTGCAACATTTAAAGATATATATATATTTTTTGCAAATAAAGAAAAACTTTTGGATATATATATATATATATATATATATATATATATGCAATAAATAATGAAACCGCTTTCAACGCCCGACTCTTTTATTTTTTTATTTTTTTGACATTTTCATAAACAAATAAATAAAAATAAAAATATTTTTTTAAAAATAAGACTCTTTTTTATTTTCATTTTCATGGCAAGACAAACTATTTGTTTCTATATTTTTTTGAACAACAAGACAGAACAACGATTTTTTTTTTCTTCTATTTTTTTCTTTGCTTTTAATAAAACAAACTAATAAGACATTTTTGTGTTTTTTTCATTTTCTCAAAATTTCGGCAGAGTTTTGACAGTATTTGGGCATTTGGTTTTTTTCAAAAATAAACAATCAATTCTCTAACTGCTATTTCTTTTTTTCAATTTCGAAATATTATTCCTGATATTCACAAGTCAGTCAACACACAAGTTCGAATCAAATTAATGCGCAAGTAGTAACAAGTAAGATGCATCAGGATGGTCATTTTCATTTTTGGTGCACCTGTCCTAGACAGACCCAACCCCTGTGTTGAGCCTCCAAAGTCAGATGCACGTGATGCAAACAAACGTTCCTACTAGGGATCCGGCATGTGGCTTTGTTATACTAGGTTCAGAACCTGGGTGTTTGTTCTAGACCTGGCTTACCCGAGCGGACAGCTCGAGCCGAGGGGGGGTAGCGTACCGGGAATACAGAAGCTTCACCGGCTTAGCAACTTGTCCGAACCTCGTTCTAAATTGGGATTTGACACTATACAGAAAAGAAGTCGTACGAAGTACACCCTTCTTCATGATTTAGAAGACTCAGAGAGGATATGGGTTTTGGCACAGTTTATATACAGTTCACGTAATATCAAAGCGGTAAAAACAGCATTTAGCACATTAGGCTAAAACATGTAAAAATCAGATAAAGCAAAATATAACAATTTATCTAAGCTTGAATTTCTAACCCTGAACCAGTGGTTCTGGGCCACGTACCCGAGAGGGTACAAGGGAGTTTTTTCCAATTAAAGGACAATCGAAACGGGATTGGTTTGTTTATTTCAGAGTCGCCACTTGGGAGTTTTAGGGTGTCCCAAGTCACCAATTTTAATCCCGAATCGAGGAAAAGAATGACTCCATATTACAGTCTGCGTACCAGAAATCCGGATAAGGAATTCTGTTAACCCGGGAGAAGGTGTTAGGCATTCCCGAATTCCGTGGTTCTAGCACGGTCGCTCAACTGTTATATTCGGCTTGATTATCTGATTTTATACAAATATGAACTTATGTGCAAATTTTAACTTTTTACCGCTTTCATAATTGTTATTATTATTTTCTACAAGGAATTGCAACGTTGTGAAAATATATCCCGAACCGCGTTACAATCAATGTACCCGTGGTCGTCGACACATTTTGACTCTATTGAGATTTGGATTTGGGTCACATCAATGTGCACCCGTGTTTAAGAAGGTTAAATTATTAAAGGTGCGCCTAAAGCAACTAGCGTATTGTTATTTTGGGAAGGCCGTAAAATTCGCTAAACGGCCTGTCCCGAATTCTAAGTATTTTAATATATACATTTAGAGGGCCCCGCAGCTTGTGCATTTTTGTTTGTCGAGGCTCGTCTCATTTTTATTTAAAAGGATAAACCTACAGTGACTATATTTTCCTATTAAGTTCGTCTCTAAAATAAAAGAAAATCTCTTAATTAATTACATGCTAAAAACGTAACTTATTAATTATTAGTTTACGGCTAATGCGAATGGAAAATTGCGACCGAGTTTGTACAAAGAAAAACTGCTTTCATTCTATATTCTATTATTCAATAATACTAAAACGTGAGATTGACACACCATAATATCAAAACAGATTAACTATTCTTTGATTAATTTAAACTAACATTATTAGATGAAGAAGTTATACATATGTGACATCGTTACTAATTTAATCAATCAACTACATTTTTATACAAAGAAAAGAAAATTATATTCAACCACAAATCTAAACAGGAGGAATTCAACAGGAACAAAGCCTGATTAATATTTCATTTTTGCTTCAAGCCGAGATTGTACAAATGTGTACCTGGAAACAGCAGTACAAGAACAAAAGAAGGAGAAGTCAGCAGCAGTAATAACACAGCAACAGCAGATTCAGCAACACCGCAAACCAGTACAGTAGGAATAGCAGAAAACCCAAGAGACTATAAACGACTCCAAGTATAGAGAAGAAGTAAAAGGCAGGAAGATTCTGACTATTTCAGATCTTAAGCGAGGCAATGAAGCAGTAACTATTCTTTTTCAACTTCAAAACTCTCCAAAATGAATTCTGCCCATGTATATTCAGTGTATCCAGAATGTATATCGGGTGTATACTTCTCACTCCGCCATCTCTTTCTTTCTTCTCTCTATCTAGCTTTTCCTCTTTTTTTCCACCTTCTTCCTAAATTTTCTCTTCTATTTATAGCGAAATTTTCGAAATTTTCAGATTTGTTTTTTATTATTTTATTATTTTTTTAATTAAAAGAAATCTCACTTACAAATTGCTTTTATTTTTTTAGAAAAAGAAATCTCACCTTTATTTACTTTTATTTTTAAAATTCCAACTTTAATTACTTTATCTTATTTAAAATCCTACTTTTTATTTTTTTAAAAGAGAATCTCACTTTATTTAACTTTTCTTTAAAAAACAAACCACTATCTTTTCTTTTTCTTTTAAAAATGCTACTTTCAATTACTTTAAATTTTTTAAATTTTCAGATACCTTTATAATTATTTTTTAATTCCAACCTTCTTTTACTTTTAAATTTTTTAAAAATTTCCACAAAACTTTTTTATTTTTTTTAAATTTTCTACATTCTTTTACTTTTTTTTTTTAAAAAAAAAGAGAGAATTTCACCTATTTTTACTTTTATATTTTTTTATTCAATACTTCCCTTTTTCTTATTTTTTTTAAATCATTCCCGAAATTATTATATATTTTTAAAAAAAAATAAATATAAAAATAAAAATAAAATAAAATATTTTCGGATTTTTTTATATATAAAAAAAACAAAAATTAAAACTATTAATAGTGATAATTCACCTTTTATTTTTTATTTTTTTGGTTTTGTTTTGTGTTGGACAAAAATGAAGAAAGGGTGTTGGGTTAATGGAGCGGACCGGGTCGTGGGGAAAGTTGGGCAATTATTTGGGCCTGTGGTTTGAAATTGAAGAAGTGGCCCAATCCGATTTTTCTTTGTATTTTTGTTCTCTTTTCTTCTTTTATTTTTCTAAAACTAAATTATAAAAGTACTTAAATTATTATTAAGAACTAAATTAAGTTATAAAAGCGCAAATTAACTTCCAATAACAATTAACGCACAATTAAGTAATAATTAAGCATAAAATTGTTCATTTGGACATTAAATGCTAAAAATGCAAAAGATGCCTATTTTTGTAAGTTTTAATTTTTGTAAACAAATTTAATTACTAACAATTGTAGAATTAAATCCTACATGCAAAAATGCGACATATTTTGTATTTTTTATTAATCAAATAAACATGCATAGACAAACATACAAATAGTTACACAAAATATCACAAAAATTGCACACCAAGAAAAATTATTTTATTTTTGAATTTTTTGGGAGTAATTCTCATATAGGGCAAAAATCACGTGCTTACAGTTACCATTATTTCATTCACACTTTCCAGTTTCAATCATCAATACATTACCACCACGTGTATATACATATATATATATATATATATATATATATATATATATATATATATATATATGTATCATGGCGTTTGATCACGGCCCGATCGGCTAAGCCGTCTCCCCGAGACGTTACCATTTTCTATCAATCATCTCAATTCGATCCTTGTTTCACATATATCATTTCATAGGCACTTGGGTCCACAACTATCACATCATATATTTGGCACTAGGCCATATTTCACATCATTCCCAATTTCAATGTTAGATTTGTGATTTAGGATGATATGTGTACACAAGAGCAAATAAAATTGTAAGCATAGATGAGACTTCACACAGAGGACATAACATATGCAGCTTCAATCTTAATTTAAGGTCTAAGCATTTCAATACATGATTCATATTCCATAATTCACGTTTCACATTGTTCCCATTTTCAACATTTACTTTGCTACTTAAGATCATAGGCGCATACAAAGGCAATTTAAATCATAAGCATAGAGAGGAATTCGTCAAGTTTGGCATAGTAGTCCCAAAGTATCCTTGGCATGACATTTAGGCATTTAGCACATAGATCATGTTCTTCACACATCCTCCATTTACAAAGAATAACACATTAAACATATGAAGAAGTACCTACCACATACATTTTCACAATAATAATCCACTTAAAATAACAAGTACTATATCAATCACGTTTTGAACTTACAACATTTACACGGGCGCCATGGAAGCTCAATTTCTAAGAGACGGGGTTTTAGCCATACATACCTCAATGGAGATTTCCTTAAATCTCTACAATACACCAACACCTCTAGCAATAACAATCTATAAGGAGATAGCGGAAATCGATTAATAATTAGGAAGATTATCCATGGGGTAACTCTCGTACGAATTTCATCAAACACCTAGCATGTGAAGTAGACCACAAGGTTTAGAAATGGCAATTCCTTCCTCCCTCAACCAATTTTAACATGAACTACCCATATAGTTCTTTAACATCACATACTACAACTTAGTCTCACATGCATGGCCTATTTCTGACCCCACAACATATTTGAACCTTTAACCTATTGCATGAAGTTTTGGAAGTAGGACTTACCCGGATGGAGGACAATCTATGGTTATCTTCCTTGATTCTTGAAGACTTGAGCAAGATTTGGATGATTATGAAGTTAGGCCCCTCCTTTATCTCTCTATATGCTCTCATCTCTCTCTAAAATCAGTAGAAAATGATCCCAAAATGAACTCTAAAGCTTATATATTAAAATGGGGTCGGGTTATAAAAATAGGAAAAATAACCCACTGAAACCGGGTCTGCGATCACAGAATGGAATGCAAAACATGAATGTGGGCCGCAGAATGCACCGCAAAATAGGTGCCCAAAACTGGGCAACACTAGACCAATTTGCGACAGATCTGCGATCGCAAAGTCAATAATGCGACAGATTTGCGATCGCAGATTCGACACAGGGTGACATTTTTCCAGTCTTTGGTAATTTGATCACAACTTTGTGTAGGAATGTCCAAATGACGAACGGTTTGAAGAGTTGGAAACTAGACTTAAAGATCTTTCATTTGATATTTGTTCATCAAATAAAACCTTATACATATTTATATATGCTTGTTCAAAGTGTGGTCTTGTGCAAACTCAGTTGGAATCTTAGCCTATTATGAAATTTTCCAATGTGACTTAGGCTTAGGCCTTTCCTTGGGCCCCAAATTACTTACCATACGACTTGTACACTTATTTACCAAATCCAATTTATGCTCACCATGTTAATAGCACATAAAATATTATAATTAGCCTACGTGGCACCACGAAATCCTAGATTACTTAGCAAAATTTTCCGGGGCCTTACATTCTCCCCCACTTAGGATCATTCGTCCTCGAATGAGGAGTAAAGCCTGACCCTAATACCTAACATAACATATCTCTTTTCTACCCTACCTCAAGTCCCTAAATTTTGACTAACTCCCAAATTTTTCAGAAATTTCGGCCGCATCTCCTTTGTAACTAGGCCTATCCACCTGTCAGAGAATCACCCAATACCATCCTAAAGCTCATCCATAACTCGACAAAGCACCACAATGTATATATTAATAACGTGAACCTCAGAATTACAAGCACTAAATTATCATGATGATACCTGGACATGGACTGCACATTTTTAAATCATAACAGCTAGAAGGTACTTTTCAAATCAAAACCAACTGTTATACAATCAAGAGAAAATACCTTATTTCCACAAAACTCTTGGCCTTCAATGTGGCCTCTTATACTTATAGGCTCTTCCATAACACATTCACGGAAACAACTCTAACCTCCAAACTTATCTAACAAGGATGACAGCTAGATACCTCGCATAAGCTAACTATCTATTAACATTCACCTTCAATAATTTTCACCAAGATGATACACAAATGATCTCCACCTACCTTCTTAGACATAGACATATGAAAACACAAATTTATGAGGAACAACTATGGGGAAACATCATACTCCTAGTGCGACCTAATGGGAAATGCGCTTACGTACCCTTCATCATCAGCTCACATAACCTCTACAGGGGAGAATTTTGAGAATAACTGGTTCACCCTCCTGAATTCTAAATCTCTATGCGAACACCTAAACTAAACTCGTGGTGACCTTCACGATTACTCTAAGATGTGCTATAGTAAATTGACCATAAAATTACCTACTAAATATATGTGATCACAGGATGACTTTGACACATTTGAAACTTCAATACCAAATAGATCTAATACAGTAAGGAGCAACAGAGTTCAAGATTGGGATGGAATTATTCAGGAATCCATTTATGAGTTGAGCAGAGTATTTCATGAGGTTACATACTAAGAGACACAAGGATTTCTATTAATGAGGCTGACATGGTTTAATCCAGGTGACTACATCAATTATCAGATAGATGAAGCATAGTGGTAACTAATATTCTAAGATAAGGTGGATACCATGTATGTGAACTTGAGATTTTTAAAGAGGTGATCAAGTAGGATGCACCAGTTGTGTCCCTGAGTGTAAGATAAGTAGTTGAGCTCAAATGGTAAGACTCTTGCAACATGGGTGTGATTTAGGCCGCAAATGAAATACGTGGAATTTGATTTCACTCCTAACAATAAGCGACACAAGGACTTTATGCCACAAGCGCATGAGGATGGAAAAGAAGTCATCTACTTATGAGATTATCATAATTCGAACAATCTAACCCTTCCGAAGGAGATGGAATGCCAGAGGTAGCAAAATTCCCATACATGACAATGACGTTGTCAATACTCCTAGAAGCCGAGTGAGTAGAGAGCCACATAACCTCATCAAATCCGACCCATTCATGACTTTTCTGAAACGGGGACACACTTTGGTTTGAAATCATGGCAATTTAAGCTTGCACTTTAAGGCAAATCATTACTTTTGAAACCCATGATACAAGCCCTTGTAATCCTAGAGAATCGTCAACAATGGCAAGAAAGTACTTAAAATCATTACGAGTTGGTATAGAATAAGGCCTCGAAGCGACCATATGAATAATTATGAAAGGGTGAGAAGTCTTGATGCACTTATCGGAGAAGAGTAACCTAAGTTATCTAGTCACATGGACAAGTAGATCAGGTAGATGATTGTTTAGGAGAAAATCTCATAAGGAGTGCGAGCAATATCTTTTTATCCTAACAAAAGGAGCATACCCCGACCCTTGATGCCATAAGGCATAAAATTAGATTCACGAGGAGAGTTGCTAGATGAAAATAGATAGTAAGGCGGCACAACTAAGAGCATCACTTGGAATCGACAAGCTTAAACAAAGTTGAAGACATTAGAAGTTTGTACAAAAGGGGAAAATTGCCCACTCTCAGGGCGCTTGTAGAGTACATAAAAGTGAGGTTACTTAAATCAGATCTTATAGTTGGATAACTAGTCAAGACATTGAGATAATATCGCATTGACGATTACAGGTAAACAACACATAATGCAAGACAAATGAAAAGAAAGTGAGAGAGCCTTATGGAAGTAACCTTTACATTGTAAACACTAGGAATGGTGGTAATATAAAGCGATTACGAGAAGCTACATTTTTTAAATAAGATCTCTGTATGTAGTCACGTGATGTATAGCTCTAGAATTCAAAAATCCAATTTTGTTTAGCAACTCTATTTCACAATGAAGCACTATAGCACACTTCTACACAACCAACTATTACCAGCCAAATTAGGAGACTCTATAAGACTTGACTAAGAGAAAAGTTTTGGCATACGAATATGTTACTAGGTGTATTGCTCCTTGGTCAACCCAAAACCAAAAGGCGAGAGTTAGACTGATAAGTAGATCGTTGGACTAGCGCATATGTAGATAATCCATTATCGAAAGGAGATTATTCAATCTCAGCAATTGCGGTATGCTATCAACCCTTGATGAACTTGAAGTGAGGTGGGAACCCAACGACATAGTGTAAAATGATCATGGAAGATTTGTAGATGTTCATAATGAGTTCACCATGGGTTTGGACTTGAGGAATACCTAGATACTAATAAAAGATAGAAAGACAAGAGAAACAGACGTTGTGCTACGATAAGATAACCTCCAAAGGTGCGCTTGGTCTTGATGGAGAGCCTAGTAAGGGTCCTTGCGAGAAAAGAAGTGTTACAATGATACATAGAAGGATATGTTCTCTCATGGTTATCGAACAAGTGTTGGGAAACTAGCACAATGAATTCACTAACTAAAGAACACAATTAGCACATGTTGTGGAGATGTAAAGAGAAAATAAAACATTTGTTATAAGCTGGACATGCTTCTGCTGTATTAACCCCAACTGTAATATATGACCATGCCACGAGCAACCACAATACTAGGACAAAGTGAGCTACTTACTGCGGGATGTCCCAAGTGAATACAAAAGTTATACTAAGATGGCGACACAAGATCTTCCTATGACGGGTATGTGAGGATCTCAATTTTTAGAGAAATTTTATGCACACGGTGACCATTTCGATTGACATGCACTCATGTGATAGGTGTTAAGTTATGCTCTTATGTTACTAGACTGTGAAAAGGTTTTATGATGATACTCGCAAGAGAGTAGATTGACTGTTCAAACCATATAAGCCATATACACAACTGAGTAAAAGAGTGACTCGAGAAGGATCGCAACACTAGGATGCTTTACATGGAACTTGACACCACATAGGTAAAATTTATGACGGTGCATGCATAGGCACAAATGAGCAGATGTTGTCCATAAAAATGATTTTGTAAGAAATTCATCGGATATAGTCCCTTGTTGAGAATTTAGGAAAGCAAGTCGGAAGTGCTAATCCTAGAGTCATAACTCCATTCAAGGACACAATTATAGAACTTAATTCCACGAGAATGTAAATAAGAGGATTTGTAATAGAGTGGATTCATGAATAATGCGTCTTGTTCAAAGAGTCGATACATGCAATATTTTGTTATTCAACACCTTGTTAAGACCATATTTATGAGAATTCTTCAATAAGGATGTACACATGCAATGAGTAAATTTTTTGTGTTGTTCATAATGATGTACTAGGGAGTGGCTTACTTGGTGACTTTAGGTTGATAGGGCAATAACTTAATCGATGCCCCTCGACTCCACATCCCTAATACACGTCGGTAACATACCAATATACTACATTATCTGGTGGTGCAGTGAGATTAATAGGAATAAGGGCACTCCCCTCTTAGAGATAGGTTATACCAATCCCTCCACAACTCAATACATTCTCCTAACAAGTCCTTGGGCAATCCACTCGAACTCAATGGTGGGATCACTACCCTCTCATGACTTCAAATTTGCGGATTATGGTATCATGATTACTCATTTTGAGAGTAAGTATTGGAGAGAAAACTAACTCCCTAACTTGAGCTTTATCACACGATTGGAGTATCAAGGAAGGGTAAAATTTCTAAATGTCCGAATAGCCTCCAACTTATAGATGTGGTCGACTACACATCAATAAGAAGGACTCTACTAGACACGGCTCCGAGACATCCTAGAACACTTTAAAACCTTAGGCTCTGATACCAAGTTTGTCACGCCCCAAAAACCGAGGAGCGCGACCGGCACTCAACCGAGTAAACCCGACTGAGCAAGCCTGCTAGGTTTCATTCTACCCAAACTAATTCACGAACAAGTAGGAGATGGACTCCATTAATCATACTTAGTAAGTATTTCATTATCAACTTCCATTTCATTTCCATTAGCAGCTTAAATCATAATAATCAAAATATTACGAGTTTTATAAATCATTGCCAAACATCAATATTTCTACTTTAATTCCAATACCCGACACTACCCACAACCTGCCTACGGAGCCTCTAAACACAACTGAAGAGTAATGTAATATGGAAATACCAATAACAAGGCTCCGGCTATACCTCAAATACAAAGTACATGATGAACAGATGAAACAGGACCCCAAAACGAAGTGGGGCTCACCAAGTCAGCTGAAAGGATGATGCAGCACTAGGTGCAACCAACACTACCTGCTATAGAAACACTTACATCCATTTAAAGACGTAGCGCCCCCGGCAAAAGGGATGTTAGTGCCATCGAATAGCACTAGTATGTATAACTAAACACCATCTAGTTAGAAAGAACTTTCATACGAGAATAAAGAGGAAATCTTAAAGACAATAAAGTTTCAAATAAGCACCATGTCAACAATATAAGGAGGTTCACATGATTTTCACATAGTTCTTGAAATTTTAGATTGGAGCATCCCATACTGTTGCATCATTATCCATATTATCACCGCTTCCGTGAGCGGATTCTGATCATGGACCGATCGGCTAAGCCGTATCCCCAAGACGTTACCATTATTTCATTCACACTTTCCAGTTTCAATCATCAATATATTACCACCACGTGTATATATATCGTGGCGTCCGATCACGACCCGATCGGCTAAGCCGTCTCCCCGAGACGTTACAATTTTCCATCAATCATCTCAATTCAATCCTTGTTTCATATATATAATTTCATAGGCACTTGGGGCCACAACTATCATGTCATATATTTGGCACTAGGCCACATTTCACATCATTCCCAATTTCAATGTTAGATTTGTGATTTAGGATGATATGTGTACACAAGAGCAAATAAAATTGTAAGCATAGATGAGACTTCACATAAAGGACACAACATATGCAGCTTTAATCTTAATTTAAGGTCTAAGCATTTCAATACATGATTCATATTCCATAATTCACGTTTCACATTGTTCCCATTTTCAACATATACTTTGCCACTTAAGATCATAGGCGCATACAAAGGCAATTTAAATCATAAGCATAGAGAGGAATTCATCAAGTTTGGCATATTAGTCCCAAAGTAACCTTGGCATGACATTTAGGAATTTAGCACATAGATCATGTTCTCCACACATCCTCCATTTACAAAGAATAACACATTAAACACATGAAGAAGTACCTACCACATACATTTCACAATAATTATCCACTTAACATAACAAGTACTGTATCAATCACGTTTCGAACTTACAATATTTACACGGGCACCATGGAAGCTCAATTTCTAAGAGACGGGGTTTTAGCCATACATACCTCAATAGAGCTTTCCTTAATTCTTTACAATACACCAATACCTCTAGCAATAACAATTTATAAGGAGATAGCGGAAATCAATTAATAATTAGGAAGATTATCCATGGTGTAACTCTCTTAGGAATTTCATCAAACACCTAACATGTGAAGTAGACCACAAGGTTTAGAAATGGCAATTCCTTCCTCCCTCAACCAATTTTAACATGAACTACCCATATTAGTTCTTTAACATTACATACTACAACTTAGTCCCACATGTATGGCCTATTTCTAACCCCACAACATATTTGAACCTTTAACCTATTGCATGAAGTTTTGGAAGTAGGACTTACCCGGATGGAGGACAATCTATGGTTATCTTCCTTGATTTTTGAAGACTTGAGCAAGATTTGGATGATTACGAAGTTAGGCCCCTCCTTTATCTCTCTATATGCTCTCATATCTCTCTAAAATTAGTAGAAAATGACCCCAAAATGAACCCCAAAGCCTATATATTAAAATGGGGTCGGGTTATAAAAATAGGAAAAATAACTCTCCGAAACCGGGTCTGTGATCGCAGAATGGACTGTAAAACAAGAATGTGGGCTGCAGAATGCACTGCAAAATAGGTGCCCAAAACTGGGCAACACTGGACCAATTTGCGACAGATCTGCGATCGCAAAGTCAATAATGCGACAGATTTGCGATCGCAGATTCGACACAGGATCACATTTTTCTAGCATTTCGTAATTTGATCATAACTTTGTGTAGAAATGTCCAAATGATGAACGGTTTGAAAATTTGGAAACTAGACTTAAAGACCTTTCATTTGATAGGTTGTTTATAAAATAAAACCCTATAAATATTTAGATATACTTGTTCAAAGTGTGGTCTTGTGCAAACTCAGTTGGAATCTTAGCCTATTATGAAATTTTCCAATGTGACTTAGGCTTAGGCCTTTCCTTGGGCCCCAAATTACTTACCATAAAATGTGTACACTTATTTACCAAATCCAATTGATGCCCACCATGTTAATAGCACATAAAATATTATAATTAGCCTACGTGGCACCACGAAATCCTAGATTACTTAGCAAAATTTTTCGGGCCTTACAGGCATGGTATATGCGGTATGTTGTGGAGGATTGAGATTTGCGTGTATAAGGTTACGGTTCAGTTTTGAACGGAAAGTCATAAAATTCTTAGGCAGCACAGGCAGTTTCAGATGATTAGAGAAATGAACTTCAGATGATTAGGGGGATGATCTCCAGGTGCTTAAGGAAATGGTTTTGCTAAATGGGAGTGATTTGACGAGGGTATATGTTTCAGAAAAGGCAATGTGATTAAGTTGATGGTACGTCGGTAGAATTGCAACGCTTTCTTGTTAGATCGACTGCTAATATTCGAGTTTGCTTGGTGACACAAGGGAATTTTAGAGTATCTTTCGTGGAATGATTGGGTATTCGAGGTGTGGTATGCATTCGGACGGTGGAATTGGGATCAGGTGTGTTGAGTCACGTGCCATATGGACTTAGAGTCAGGGAAGTTCTCACATTTAGGTTATATTGTAATTGTGAGTTGTGTGTATCGGCACTGTTTAGTGATTATTGGGGGTTTGGTGACCCGAATGGATCTTTCGTTGCTTGGTATGTTGGATTTTGGATGTGATATTGGGTTCAGACTGGTTGTCTCCGTGTTGTGTCATTTTGGACTATTGCACTAAGGCGGCACTGTTGGCTATGCCGAAAATGCCACGGATTGAGTGGCGAGGTTTGACGGATTATGTCCTATTGAAGTGGTTTTATATTTTGAAGACCCAGCGGACAGCTGGGAAGAATTGTTTTTCTTATGTGGGCTTTCGTGATAAATGTCAGTGCAGAGGATCCTACCATTTATTCGGTTCCGGTGGTGATAGACCTTTCGGATATGTTTCTTGGGCCAAGCATGTCGCCGGGCAGGGTGGTTGATTTCGGTATTGATTTGATGTCGGGCACCATATCGTATGACACCGGCAGAGTTAGAAGAGTTGAAGGAACAGCCTCAGGATTTCCTTGATGAGGAGTTCATTGGCAGGCCAATGTGGATGCGTGTTCTAACTTGAGTTGGCTTGGGTGTCTCTGAATTGTATTGCTAAGAGAGGTGTTGTGATTCGTCGGTTATAGGCACCTAGGGTGCGGTTCTATTGGGGTTTCATAGTGGAAGTCGAGCGGGAAGAGAAATTGGGTGTTACTCGGTGAATGGTGTATGGGTTATGTCCTTTTGGGTTTGTGTGGTGTAGGTTATTTGCTCTACTATGGGTATGATGAATTACTTTGATTCCAGACATCAAATTGTGCGTGGTTGTCAATTTCGAGCATAGTGACTTGAGGTGGTTCATGTGGAGCAGTGTTGGATAGGATCGCGCATTGCAGCGAAGTTATGTGGAGGTATGACCTGGAGGGTTAGATTCGTGTGTTCTGTTCCCATGATGCGAGACGGGTTCTTAGCCTTGTGTTGTGGGGATACTAGTGAGCTTGAGGTACAGCTCTTTCATTTGGGTCATTTTCATGATTTGAGTACGTTCAGACTGTTGCTTATTGGTGCATGTATTGTGCAAGTTGTGGCTTAGGCCTGCATTGATGTATCATGTCACCAACGTAGTGTGTTGGATTAGAGGAGACCATTGGGATCATTAATGAATACGAACGGGTTCGATTTCAGCATATCGGAGGGATAATATCGAGCTTCGGCTCAGAAATTTGATGTGGTATTTTCCAAAGGAGAAGTGGCTTCTTGAATGGTTGATATGGGAAATAGTTATGGCTTACCGCGTGTTTTAGTGATAATTGGAAGCATATGAAAGTTTTGGGGTGAGACTTTAGTTGATAAGAGTTTTTCTATCGGTATTTGGGTGTTGTGTGCGGCTGCTGTAATTAGAAGTTATCACTACGAGTGCTTGAGTTATGTGGTATATCAAGTGATTGCACCTGAGATTGCAAGTATGGGTGATTACAGCTTGTTCGGGCTTATTCGGAAAATAGATGTGAGATTCTGATCTTGTGAAAGATTTCAGAAGAGGAAATGTGGTTCTAAGGCTTATTGGCTAGGTTGGAATGTGGAAATGCAATTTCATTGTGTTATCAGACCTATATGAGATAGGGTGACGTGGGATCACCCCCGGGTATATGCATGGTAAGGTTATTCAAGCGATTAGGTCGCTTTTTGAATAACTCTAAGCAAGTTCGAGGATGAACGTATGTTTAAGTGTGGGAGGATGTAATGGCCCGACCGGTTGTTTTGAGCTTTTGCACTTCGCTCGCCAGTTCTCGGGCATGACTTGCCTCGTGTGGTGTATTATGACTTATATAAATCGTTGGTGTTGGGTTTCAGGTTAATCAGAATGAATTTGGAAGAACAGTCTCAATTGAAAGCTTAAAATTTGAAAGGTTTGACCAAGATTTGACATGTGTGTCTTTGATCTCAGATTGGAACTTTTATGGTTTGGTTAGCTCCGTTAGGTGATTTGGGACTTAGGAGCGTGATCGGAATGCATTTTGGAAGTCCGTGGAAGGTTTAGGCAAGAATTGGCGAAATTGAGATTTCGGCGTTTTCCGGTTGATTGGCAAGATTTTGATATAGGGGTCGGAATGGAATTCCGAGAGTTGCAATAGCTGTGTTGTGTCATTTGGGATGTGTGTGCAAAATTTCAGGTCATTCACATGAGATTTGATAGGCTTTTTGATCGAAAGCATAATTTAAGAGTTCTTGGAGTTCTTAGGCTTGAATCCTATGTTAAATTGGTGATTTGATGTTGTTGTGAGCGTTCCGAAGTTTTGAATAAGTTTGAACAATGTCATGGGATGTGTTGGTACAATTTTTTTGAAGTTTCGGGTAGGTTCCGGGATGTTTTAGGCCGAAAATCATAACTGTAGCAGGTCTAGAAGGGTTGCAGACCTCGGAACCCACCCGCGCGGTCCGCACAAAATGAAGTGTGGCCGCGGTAGGTGTTGTGCGGACCGCACAAAATGAAGTGCGGCTGCGGTAGGTGTTGTGCGGACCGTACAAAATGCAGTGCGGCCGCGGTGGGGAACATTTCACTGGTCCTACTTCGGAAGCTCATATCATTTGATCTACAAAGGATTTTGAGATGATTCAAAAAACAAAAGTTGTAGTCCGTCGTGTCTAGTTTCCAGAAAGATAAATATATTGCAATTTGGACATCTGTAGCGAAAGTTATGGCCAAAATACTAAAGCCTGTCACTGCAGAGGAAAGCCTGTGTGGCCACGGTCATTTTTGTGCGGACCACGCTGGTTTTGTGCGGACCGCAGTCGATTTTGTGCGGTCCGCGGAGGTGAAAATTTGTGGGGTACTCTATAAATTCGAGGTTTTGGGTTTTATTTGATATTTTGACCTAGAGAGCTCGGATTTTGGCGATTTTTCGAAGGTTTTTCAAGAAATTCATTGGGGTAAGTGATTCTATCTCAGATTTGGCTAGAGTACATGAATCTATCATTGAATTCATCATTTAATTCGTGATTTGGGATAGAATTTGGGAAGAAATTGTAAAATCTTTCAAAAATGTAAAATGATTATTTAAAGGACCAAATGGTATCGGAATTGGATAATTTTCATATGGTTAGACTCGTGAGAGTATAAGGATTTTAGTTTTGTGAATTTTGTCAAATTCTGAGATGTGGGCCCAGGGGTCGGATTTGACCAATTTCGGAAATTTTGTGGTAATTTGATTATTTTCAAGTGGGCTTTGTTCTCTTAGCACATTTTGATGGTTTGGTACTGATTTCGGCTAGATTTGGAGCATTCGAAGGCCGATTCGAGAGGCAAAGGCATCGCGGGCTAGAGTTCGGACCGGATAGAGGTAAGTAATGATTGTAAATGATGTTCTGAGGGTTTGAAACCTCGGATTGCACATCGTAGTGCTATATTGAGGTGAGGCACATGCTTGATGACGTACACTATTGGGGATTGTGACTTGGTCTATCCCGATTGATGATTTTACCGCGTATTTGACAGAAACTTATTTGCTTTCATCATGCTTTGGGCTGACTGCCATATTTGGGCTTCGTGCCAACTATTTGAACCCTTCGGGGATTGTTGTTGATATTTCCTCATTGTTTTGACTTTATACTTGAACTCAGTCATGTTATTTTCTACTATTTGTATAACTCAGCCATTTTACTCGGTTTTGAGACTTAAATGATAATTTTAAATGATGTTTTGGGCTGAGAAATACTGTTTTACTATTGCCCAAGGGACTTGTGAGTATTTTTAATTGAGTAAGGCCGAGGGCCTATTTGTGAGGAAACATTGATACTGATTGAGGCCGAGGGCCTGAGATATGTACGCCACGAGGTGGCTTGTTGATATTGCTTATGAGGCCGAGGGCTTGAGATTATACGCCACGAGGTGGCTTGACTGATATGAGACCGAGGGCCTAGATTTGATGCCACGAGATGGCTTGATATTGTGCTTGGGTCGTAAGGGGTCCCTCCTAGAGTTTGTACATCCCTAGTGAGCGTGGGTACCCATTGTGATGTGAGATATAGCCTGAGGGGCTGATATTGTTCTATGTGATAGCCCGAGGGTCTGGTATTGTTCTATGTGATTGCCTGAGGGGCTGTTATTGTTCTGAGATATTGCTCGAGGGGCGGAGTTCTTGACATTGTGCCCGAGGGGCGAACCTTTATATGTTTATCTTTCATATTTACCTATCAATTACTTGTTTTACTTGTTGAGAAAGGGATTTTCACTTGACTTTTCACTGTTTTAAGTGATTTTACTGCTTCATTATAGAATGTTTTGTGCCTTATGTGATTTCTTACCTTCAGTTATTTATATTTGTTACTCACTAAGTTGGAGTACTCACTTTACTTCCTGCACCTTGTGTGCAGATTCAAGCGTAGCTGGTATCGCTCCTGAGTGCTGATTCCTCTAGTTCCAGGCGGTTTTTCGGAGACTACGAGGTAGTTGTTGACGTCCGCAGCCCCGTGTCTCTACTTCTCTATCATTTTTGTATCCGTTCAAACACTTGTAGTAGTTTATGACTTTAACATACTAGTATTATGGTTTAGAGATGCTCGTGACTTGTGACACCCCGGTTAGGGCTGTGTTGGGTTGTACTTCTGCACCTTATTGACATTATCCTCTACTTAGTATTGCTATATCATGTTTTAGACTGCTTTTATGATATTTAACTGTTTAAAAAGTGAATTGGGTATAATTGGCTGGCCCTATATTCACGAGAGGTGCCATCCCGACGGGGTTCAAGTTTAGGGTTGTGACACTGGGCAGTGCTCACACCCAAGTTACATAACCAGAATAGGGATGAGTGTAGTGTGGAAATGTCAGCCCTTATGTATCCAAGTTCGGAAGGAGCTCATGGGTCCCAAGGCAAGGTTCACACAAGGGGACAGAACTTAAGTCTAAGAAGATAGTGAAAGTGCAGAAACAGAGTTTTAGAAAAACTGAGGGTATAAACGAGAGGGGACAGGGAGACAGCCATTAGCATTTCACAGAGCTAATAACTTCATACAAAGGGGTCAGGGGATTGGGAGTCCACTTTAATGAGCCTATACACTTAGGTATGGGTTAGCATTGGGCATGCACAGCAATGGGAAGTGCTGACATGCTTGTAACCCAATCACAACATATGAGATAAATATGAAGGTTATGATCCCAGGGGAATCAGGTTTGGGTCATGCACAACAATGTCCAATGTTGTCATGCCCCAAACCAACCACAAGTATCAAACACATTAGGTTAGGCATTTAGGATTCACAAGTCATGATACATTAATTCAGAATAGGAAAAAAAGGGAAGTTACAGCATGCTTTAATAATGGTAGTAGGTTAAATACAAACAGTAGGCAAGCAAGGATGCAAGAAACAGTAAATAAGCATGTTGTTGTTGGTGCAGAAGCTTAATTAGAACATACCAGTAAGAAATGCAAATGCGGAGAAAATAAGTAAGTTTCCCACAACCTAGCCTTGGCTTTCAGCCGGCTAGGTAAGGCAGCAATATAGTAGTAACAGAGAAAAAAGAGAGATTTAATGGAGTGTGTGTTTGAACTCAAGTGTTTATGCCTTGTGTTCGTGTCCTTGAAAGAAAAGAAGTACAGGGTATTTATTATTTTTGAAAACGAGTAAGAGAGAGGTAATAAGCTACAAACATGGAAACAATCATGATTTAGAATCAATTATACAAGTGATTGCCTTTAATTAAGGGATCACTTGCTCAACGGGCAGTGACAGGTTCAAAATAAGGAAGGAAATCAACTTGTTAGCAGGCTGACAGTTGCCATAAGAGAAGTAGTAAAACATTAAGTAAGCAATCGAGTCTAGGTACAGAAATACTCTAATTTTGGAATGGAAAGGATTTAGTAAGGAAAAACAAGAAAAGAAATCAGTTAACCTTAACAGGCGAGTGAAATCAGAATTTCACAAAGGAAAAGTTTGAAATCAGTCACAAGTTTGAAGATCAGTCAAAGAAGGAAACTTATAATATAAATAAGGTGCATAAACACTATACATGCGAGGCCAAGCCTGTTGGCAAAAGGAAATAGCATACAATAGTAGCACAAAATTCAGTAGATAGCAACATTCGAAGCATGATAGTCTAGTAGGTCAAGTCACATTGAATCAGTAGTGAAGAAAACATAGAATATCAAAGGCATGCGAAGATCTCACAGTAGCAGGTGAGGAAAACCCGCTTTCAAAAATTAGGGTTTTGAGCATAATCGAGTTTTAGAGATGATAGAAAAATAGATTCAGAAGAATCACACAAAGGAATAAAAGGTTTTGAAATAAAGAACTTCAAATCGAGTCATGCACTTAAACGAACAGTCTCAGACGCAAAGCCATAGGATTTTCAACAACTGTAGAGTTTTAAAAGAGGATAAACAAACAAATCGGACAAAACTCAAGCAAATAAGCATTAGTCTAATAAACAGTCAAAAGAAATTAGGGCTTTTAACATGCAAACTTAGGTAGAAGAAAGATATGAGCAAACATAGCAAAACATGTCAAAAATCGGAGGAAAGTTTTGAAATAACTTAACAAGAACCCTAATCGGAAAAGATAAGGGTTTTTGAAAGCAGAGTTTTAAAAAGAAACTTTGAGAAAAATGCTTAGAAGTCCAAAGCAAACATAGATCTGAAGCAGATCTAAGAGAAATCGAAAGAACCTTAGAGGTTAGGGTTTCAGAAGAACCCAAGTGATGAGAAAGACCTTAAAAACCATCGATCTAAGCAAGAGAGTCAAAAGTCTGACTCGAATAGCCATGGCTGGCCGGAGAAAGGTTAGAGACGACTGGAGAACAATCATCAAGCAAAGACTGGACAAAACCCTTTTATGATCTAGTCATGAGACCACAGGAACGAACACGTAGGGGCTATGGGAGGTTGATATAGGTCTCCGATGACCTTGGAAGGCCATGGATTAGAGCGGATTAGGGTGGTAGCGGCTAGGGTTTGATGTGGTTATAGAGAGGATTTGGGAGAGGAGGGGTTTCAGAGGCGGCAGATTATGAAGAATGAAAAGGGTTTGGGGGGTCTTTGGGTTTAATTAGGAAAGGATTAATGGGAGCCGTTGATCTAAACGATCAACGACTGGGAGTAGATGGGAGTTCAGGTGGGTCATTTAAATGGGTTGTGGGTCGGTTTGAATGGGAATTGTGTTAGGGTAATTGGACTTCAAATTGGGTTCAATTGGGGTTCAAAATCGGGCTATAATTGAAATAAAATGGGGCTAACATTTAAATAGCCAATTTTTCCTATTTGATTTATAAAAAATAGTAAAATAATTTTTGTAAATAAATTAAAGGTACTAAAATGATTTATAGTACATAATTATCAAATTAAAAATACTGGACTTAATTTTTTGTAGATATAAATATAATTAAATATAAAAGAGGCTAACATTGCAATTACATGTAATTTAGTTTTAAAAATACTAAATAAATTTGTAGAAAATTGGAAAAACTTATCTTAGCTATATTTTAGTAAAAACTATGAGGATCCAACAAATGAATCACCAAAAATTATAATTTTGGGAATTATTATTTGTTTTTTATGAGTAAAATAGGGGAATAAATTAGTTTAAATTTTTAAAAAAAAAAATAGGAAAAAATGATAAAACATTTGGACATACTTATACATGCATATTTATGCTATTTTGATAGTACTTTGTATATAAAAATATACAAAAAAAATTGGGTATCAACACATGTGTGTATAACAACCTTATTTCACAAGAAAATAACCTTTTATATTTTTATAATACTAAGTAATTATTTTAAATCATTTTTAGGCACAAATGATATTTTCATCATTTATAAATTATTTTTTTGTTTTATTATGTTAATTGGGTATTTAAATAATAGCCCATTTTCTTAATCAATTTCAGACTCCAGCCCAATTAAACCTCAGCCCAATACCCTAGTCTAACCCAAACCTAATAACACAATTATTTTAACCCAACCAGAACCTCCTCTAATTGTGGTCGTTGATCTCTGAGATCAATGTTCCACGTTACTCTTTTCCTTTTTTTAACCCAACGACCCCCCCAAACCCTACTCATTCTCTCATTCACGTCGCCTCTAAATCCTCTCCTCCTCTTTTCTCTCTCAGACACTCTCAAACCCTAGAGCGTAGTCACTCAAAAATTCCCCCAAACCCCTTCGATTCTTGACCAGATATGGGGTCATCTGGTGATTTATTGCCTTATCTAGCCTCTCACCTCTTCTGGTTGTTCGATTACGTTGATTTATGAAAGAATCTCGAAGAGATTCAACTCAGATTTTGTTCAAAACTTTTTCATAAGCTACCAATGGCCATTTCCGTTTGTGAGTACCATTATCTTCGTGTTTATGGCTTGAATCTATGGTTTTAAACCAGGATTTCTTTCATCTCTATCATTTTTTTTTATAAACTCTAATCTTAAGCTACTTGGGTCTATTCAGATCCTTATAGATCTGAAATGTTTTTAAGTGTTATTTGGTATTTCTCTTTGAAAAACCTTCTATTTTCCTTATTACTAGTCGATTCCAATGTTTTCTAAAATTAGGGTTTTTTTAAGCTCTCTCCAAAAAGGTTTTAAAACTCCTAAGTGTTCGAATCTGATTATCTTTACTAGTTTGACTAATTTTTGTGTATATGCTTTAAACCCTAGGTTTCTCTGCTTATTGCACTGATTACTTCAATTATTTTCCTATTATTGTTTATCTTTGTCAATAAAAATAGATTGACTGATTTTATTTAGGGTTCGAATTATATTTTCCTGTTAAAATCACTACTTCCCCGTGATTTTATCTATTTTCCTTATTTATGACTTTTAATTGGTATTACTTGCCTTATTTAGATTAATTAGTCTAATTTATGGTCAATAATTTATTTATTTACCTAGTTTGAATCCCAATCCGTGCTGGTAACTGATTCTCCTTATTTTAAGGTGACTTTACTGGATTCTGCTTGTATCAATTAGCTTGGGTTTAGCCCCAATTCACTAATTAATTATATTTGCTTTCCTTACTTATGAACTGTAATTCTCTTGCCTTATGTATTTTACCTTGCTAAGTGCTATATAAACCCCATTCTGATTTTCTTTTAGAACATGAACACACTCAAAAAGAAACACACACACACACACACACAAACTCTTGCTCTCATTCAAACCTTTCTATTACTTGTGTTTGCTACATTGTCTAGCCGGCTGAAAGCCAAGGCTAGACTATTAGGTTCTGTATACTTTCAACTTCCTGTTTGCTATTTCCTAACTGGTATGTCTTCACTTCTGTTATCATTCAACATGTTATTTAATTAGACCTATGTACTTCATGTTTGTTGATCTTAATCAGCATGTCTAGTTCTATGTAATATGACCTATGTGCTTCCTGTTTACTCCCTTTAAACATCATGTCTATCTCTGTTATCATGTCCTACTCAGTGTGCTATGTAGTCAATCTGCTGTAGGTATCAACATGCCTCTGTTTTCCCTTATGTTTCTGTTAACTAGCATGCTTAAACTCCTGTGAATTTGTCCTGACCAATAAGTTAGTATGGTTACCTCACTTTAGCATGTTCCTGTTGATCCAGGACACTTGTCTACTTGTTTCTCAACTAGCATACATTATGCCCTGTTTTAAGTGTTTCACCTTAACAAACTCTTGATTAATTCATGTTTCTATGCTCTCAACTTTTTCTACCTTTCTGTATGATTGTCTGATCAGTAACTTGATCCCAGCATGTTGTTCTCTGATTAATATATGCCTATATGTCCACCTAGTAATAGCTAGGTATTAAGGCCATGTGAACCTTTCAAATTAATTGTTACTCTGTTCTGTCTGTTGTTTGATTGCTGGAGTTCATGGCTGAACTCCTTCTGCTAAATGTGTACTGCTTGTACTTCTTGTAATTTGGTAATCTGTTTCTATGCACTTCTGAAATCCAAATTGTTTTCTTCCCTAAAACTATTTCCTACTTTTATACGATTTTCAACTCCTACTCTTAGTTAACTAGGGTCTTGCCACCCCAATGTGGGCACTGCTTAGGGTCGATGAGACTCCTCTGAACTCTAACACATTGAGGCTGGTTTTCCAATCCTTTGTGAATCTTGTTGAACATTTGATTCTGGTGTGAGCACTGCCCGGGGTCCCTGAGGCCCTTGGAAACTTTGACACACCAGGAACCAACTTTATGTATTATGGATGGACTACCACTATGCTCAGAGGTGCTATGTTTGGAGGCTTGGTTCCAAGTTGATGTTGGGCCTATGAAGGTTATCTATAGTTAGTGATTTTCATTATGTAATTCATTTATATTGGTCTGTATAATAATTCTTGTTAAAACATATATCGGGGTTATTAATAAAAGCTGGGAGGGTTTTTTATATATCTCTGTTGAAATTGGATAGACAACCTGCCTATATGACTTGATTATACTGGTATTGTATTATTGTTTTGACTCTGTGCTGCACATCTGCATATTAGAAATCCTGTTATAGGGCTTTACATTTATTTTTGCACATTAGACATCCTGTTTATAGGATTTGCACGTATTTTTTAATCCAATGTGCATAAGTAACCATGTCTATAGGCAATTGACTGTTTGAATAATCATTTTCCCTGTCAATGCGCTCTAAGAATTCTGCCTATGCATGAGTAATAGAGATCATGCCTATAGGAACTAAAGTCATCTAGATATTATGCCTATAAGGTTTCAAAATTAATTTCTGCATTTAGATACTATGCCTATAAAGTTTCAAAATTAATTTCTACATTTAGATACCATGCCTATAAGGTTTCAAATTAATTTCTGCATTTAGATACTACGCCTATAAGGTTTCAAAATTAATTTCTGCACTTAGACTATAAGGTTTCAAATTAATTTCTGCATTTTAGATACCATGCCTATAAGGTTTTAAGATTAGTTTCTACAATTAGTTATCATGCCTATAGGGAATGCATATAAAATCGGTCTTCTGCATCATAAAATAATGCTTGTAATCAGTCCCAGCACTTAGAAAGCATGCCTATAGGGTCTAAAGATAAAATTAGCCTGTCAAAATCAGTACTTGTTTACAGCTTAGATACCATGCTATAGGGTTCTGCCCGGCTATCACTTAGGCAAACCTATAGGACAGTTAAAACCTGAGATTACAATTGTGATTATCTTGCTGCTTGAAATGTGGTCAGATTCAGTAAGTGGAAAAATCAGTAGGCAAACTGACAAGTGTTCACTGCCTCACCTTAAATAAACTGCTGTCTATTCTGTTACATATCCTGCCTATAGGACTCCTAAACTTATAAAACTGCTTGTCTGAATGATGTGCACTTGCTTTGTATCTGTTTGTAGAGGTAAATATGAGCCTTTAAGTGATCTTTATGTGATAGTCCTATTTGACTTTTTGTTTGTCGCTTAGTTTTCTCCTTTTAAAACAACATATGTGAGTCTAGAACTTCCATAAATAGAGGTCCTAAACACCTTCAGGGCCACAGGCAAGGGGCGGGTAGTGCACGCATAGGATACGTATTTGATGCAGTTAGAACGCTTAGGTAATAATTAAGGGGAGGGTAATTGGGTAGTAAAGGATATGATGACCTGTGCGCTAATGCTATGCGTAACACCTCTATTTGAGGAAAGTTTACCGAGTATTGTACAGAAGTGATCCTATATGCTAATAAACCTAGGACCCCCTTTATTCCCATTTAAATAATCTCTATTTGTTTAATTGCTTATAAGACTAATTCACCTAATTCGAGTTTGGCCGGGACCCACCATTATGGACCTCGAGGGGTGCCTAACACCTTCCCCTCAAGGTAATTTCGAGCCCTTACCCAATCTCTGGTAATGCAAACTAATTTATGAGTTATTTGCTTTAGGTGCTCTAACGCACCTTAAATTCGTTAGGTGACGACTCTTCAAATTCCATACCCCTTCCCAAAAGGAAATGAGTTGTCCCAAAGAATGTCGAAACCCGGACTCCGCGAGGAAAAAGGGGGCGCGACAAACGTCTTCCCCTTTTATGACCGAATCATTATGAGCATTAATGATATTAATGAGATGTTATAATTGGTAATCGTAACTGTTCATGAAGATTCTATAATGTTTGAGATCATTCACTCTCATTAATTGCTGATTCATGAATCTTTCCTTTTTACTGTCTCGATTCATTCTGCCGGTACCTCTTCATGTAACCATTTAAACTTGAATGACCATATCTTCTCCTCTCGTGGCTGATTTGCTCGTATCTATTACGACTCGTGCTTCTTTTAATGCATCTCTCCAGCAGCCGCTTTCTCAAGGATCCACGTGTCTTGTCATATCAGCCATTCAAATAAATCTACGTGTAATATTTATTTTTACCAATACAGATAGTCCCCCCCCCAACTTGCCGAATATTCTACAATTGAATATTTGGGAAGTGGTATGTATTTATGGCGGGAATTATTTTTGTTGTTTCCCATGTATCATTACGTCTTCTCCATAACCAACACGTCATCTGTCACTTCAATTTAACGCATGTACCACGTGGCCTTCATTAATTAGGTCTGCAACTCTTCAGCGCTGTCTAGGGCTTTTTTACAGCTGCATCAGTCATAAAGTTATTGTTTCATTATGAATTTTCCATCATGAACCCCTTTACATAACAGTTGCTTCTTCATATAAATACCTCATTTGCCTTTGTTTTTACGAAAAACTTTCTACAGTGTTCTTTGTTCTCTATAGTTCTCGTTCTTTATCACATATTTCTTTCTCATACAACTATGTCTTCTTCAAATCCCGATCCTCGTAAAGTTTTTATAGTGGATGAACTTCTCCCTTCTTATGCTCCTACCAGAAGTAGAAGAGGTGGCAGGTTATGCAGTTTAGGATCTGTTTCTATCTATTGTTCTTCTTCTCATCCTAGTACTACTCCCACATTGTCTTCTAGAACTAGGGCTTCTTCTTCTTATAGATCTTCTACTAGAAGTAGGGATTCTAATGAACCAATTCGTGAACCCACTATTGATGAGATTATTCCTGCTGAACTTTCCTTCTTTACCGATAGAGAATCGATTAGAAATCAAGTTACTTCCATGACTTCTTATGATCGTGTTAATGTTTACCCTTCCTAGAATACTGAGGGTTTGATTTCTCTCATGCGAAGAGACTGTCATTGGAAATATGATTTCCCCATCTTAGTCTCTAATGAAAATCAAAGGATCACTTCATTCAAAGCTGGTTATTCTTTTGTGTATACATATCCCATTACGTTGGGTTTTAGACCACATATTGACCCTGTCATCATAGAGTTCTGTCGTTTCTTCAACGTTTGTTTAGGATAGATTGGTCCTATTGTATGGAGGGTCATGGCATGCCTTAGATACTTGTCAAAGTTGGCTGCTTTACCTTTCACCTTTTATCATCTGATTCATCTTTATTCCCCCAAGTTATTTCGTTCTGGGGTGTTTACTTTTGTGGCCAGGAGTAAGAGGGTTTTACTGAGCCCTGAAGATGACAAGGATCGTAGTTGGTATACCCGATTTATTGCTGCTCCTACAAGTGGATTAGTGGGAGTGGAGAATATGCCTTTCCCAGAAAAGTGGAACTTTGCACGTAAGTTTCTTTTCAGATTTTCTATTTCTCTTCTTTGTTTTTTTATGAAGGACCTGCAGTCTCATAGCTATTTTATTTTTCTATTTAGCAACTATGGATGTTGTTAAGGAAGTCCCAGATTTCTGTGGTTAGGTAGAAAAATTGTTAACGGTTGCTCCTATGGAAGAAAGGTCCTGGAAATACCTCTCTAACAGGTTTGGATGGAAAGTGAAGACTCATGGTATCTTTCTCTTTCACTTTCTACCTTGCTTTTGTACTTACTTTGGTACTTATTAACCCTTTTCTTTACTAGGGTTTCCCATTCGGGGTGTGAGTGCTGCATCGATCTCTATTTTGATACTCTCTCTGTCATTGGCTCAAGAGATATTCTTGTGTTCCTCATAAAAAAGAAAAGCAGAAAGAGCACCCAATTCTGGGAGTGAAGAGGAGCGGGATGAAGGCTCGTTGCTTTGTAAGCCTCAAGCTAGAGGACATGTCGTTTTAGATGACAAAACTACTCCTCCTCCCAGTTCTGTTCCCATGCATGAACCTGAAGGTGTTACCTTAGTAAGTTCTGATGATGAGATGCCTGCTGCATCCCGCGGGTTTGATGAAGATTTCGGCTTTGTTTTTGAGAAAACACCTCTTGCTTCTTTTCCTATGTCTGTTCCAATTGATCCTCAGCTCCCCGCACCTGTTTCTACTTCCACTGCTCTTCCCGCGGCTATTTTGACTCCCTCGATTGTTCCTACTATTACAACTTCTCATGTTGAAGTTGGTTCCTCTAGTAGGGCAATGAAAAAAAGTTAACCATCGAGGTTCCTTAGGACGGTAATCTTTTGAAGAAATCTGGCCAAGCTGATGTATGGCTGAAACCATTGATTGGCCCAGTTGAGAAGCCAAAATTAGAGAGCCATAGTTCTTTAACGTGGATGAATGATATCGTACACTCGTTTTTAAAGGTATAAGCCTTAGCGTTTTATTTTATACGTGATTTCCTTTTCATTGGTATCACATTTTTTTTTCTTTGTGTAGATCAACCTCATTGGCACGGAGATGATAAAGAAGATCATCCACATAGAGTAGTTAATGAACGATTATCACATCGAGGCAGACAACTAGAAAGAGTAGTTTGATGGCCTTCAACTTGAAAAAGAAATCTTAGAGGAATAAAAGTGTACCTTGGAGCAATAGATGAAAGTAATGGCAGCAGAGTTAGCAGTTGAGAAAGCCTCATCTAATCAGGCGGGCAAAGATAAAAAACTTCTCGAGTCTTCATTTGTTGAACAACTTTCTAAAGCCACTGATGAAATTAGGGGTCTGAAGGAACTACTGAACCAGAAAGAAGTTTATGTCGGGGAGCTTGTTCAAACGCTCACCCAAGCTCAAAAGGATCTCCGAGTGTCTTCTAACAGAGTTCAATTTTTAGAGAGTTCACTTGCCCCCTTACAGGATTCTTATGATGCTGCCTTAACTAAGAAGGAAGAGCTAAGAAGTGAGATTGAGCAGTGGGAAAGAGATTATGAAGTCCTTGAAGATAAGGCCGTTGTTGAAGTTAGCTGGGCTTTCTTGAATACGCGCCATGATACTTTAATGGAGGCAAGACGTGAAGGCTTTGAATTAGCTGCTGAGATTGCAAAGATTAAAGAAACTATTGAGAAAACCCAACAAAGTTAGAGCTTTTCTTCACATGCGGTTGACATTCCCGAGGGTGATGAAGTTACTCCTGGTGAAGCTACTGTTCAATCTCCTTTTGGTCAAGTTGTTTCTCCTACTACCGATGATGCCATTCTTCATCCTACTGGTTCAGATTCTGCCCCACAGTGAAATTTTGAAAAGTTTGAAGCGTTGCTTCATTTTTTTAAATTGGTGGAATGTTTGGAAGTTTACTGCTGGTCCTATTTGGGGGTTTAGTAATGTTTGAAAAGTTTTACCCCTAGTCTGTTTTGGGGTTTTAGCATCAAGTAATCAGGTTGGAACTAAGTTTTATACTTAGTTTTAACCAAGTTTATAATAGCACTAAGTTTTTGTCTAACTCTTAAAATAGCTTTATTTTGAGTTTATGTTCTACTCTCTTAGCGGTTTACCCCATTCCTATATTATAAGTTTGGGCTTTATTTTTCGCCTATTTTAATGTTTGAGTTTTTGTTTTACCCTTTGTTATTTAACTTTGCATTAATAATGTTTCGTGACTCTTTTGAATAAGCACAAATTATAAAAGAGGGTCCTTTTATATACGACACTTAATGAAGAAGACTTCTCAACTTCATATTGGTGTAAACATATGAAAGAAGAAGTAGGAACATACATATTTCTTAGAATAAATTGAAGAAATTTTGTATTCTTGAACTTTCAAATTGTATACTTTACATGTATTTGAATAACATCTACAACTCTTTCATAACTGCTTTCTTTATAACAGATTTTACAAAATTGGAGGGTATATCTTGCAACCCACGACTAAATATTGCCTTTAACCTAGATACTCATAAGATTTTGTAATTTACATCTGCGAGTGTATACTTCATCATAGTTTTTGAATCATGCTTGAATTTTTGGCTCTTGATTCGCTTGCTCTTAACTTTCGATTTGTTGGGTAGATTACCTCAGGCTTGACTTGAATCCTAAGTTTTCTAGTCTTCTTTGCCTTCCATATATATATATATAGTCCCTCAAGTGTTAGAGATTTGAAGTATGAAATCTCAAGCACATGATTATTCATTCCACGTGGTCCATTTCCTGAAAAGGAAAAACATACGGGACTCGGAGGTATAATTTTAGATAATGACTACTTAACCCTTTTTATTTCCATCAGAAAGGTTGTAACCTAGACTGGGGATAATTTTGCATCCCGCGTGTCTTATAGGTCTAAGTTCATCATTTGGTGTGGGCTGGCTTTGTGTCTATCATCTAAAATGGTTAGTGCAATTAAAAAAGAATAAATTTAAACCTTGCATAAACGATACCTGACCGGGAGTTTTTCCTTTCAGAAGTAATCCTTCTTCAAATGAAAAGCATTTTAATTTTATGGGAGTACTTTGTCGTCTATTGTTTCCAATTCATATGCACCATTTCCTGCAATACCTCGAATCTTGTAAGGTCCTTCCCAATTTGGGCTCAACTTTCCTGCATTGGCTGCTTTCGTTGTTTGAAATATTTCTTGAGTATGAAGTCTCCAATCTTGAAGTACCTAAGATGAACTTTCCGGTTGTAATATCGCCCAATAATTTGCTTCTGTGTTGCCATCCTTATCAAGGTTGTTTCTCTCCTTTCTTCAAGCAAATCAAGATTTATTCGCATCTCTTCCTCATTTGACTCTTCGGTTGCTTGGGTGTATATCGTACTTGGTTCACCTATTTCAACTGGAATTAAGGATTCAACACCATACATAAGTGAGAATGGTGCCTCTCCCGTACCTATTTTTGTTGTTGTTCGGTAAGCCCATAAAACTCCTGGTAGCACTTCTAGCCACTTACCGTTTGACTCCTCTAACCTTTTCTTCAAGTTATTAATAATAACCTTGTTTGTTGATTCATATTGTCCATTGTCCATGGGATGATAAGGTGTTGAAGTTATCCTTTTAATTTGCCAACTTTGAAAGAATTCTGTGATTTTTGCACCTATGAACTGCGGGCCGTTATCATACACGATTTCTTTTGGAACCCCAAACCGACATATGATGTTTCACCAAATGAAGTCCTTGACTTCTTTTTTCCCGTACCTATTTAAAGGCACCTTCTTCTACCCACTTGGTAAAATAATCAGTTAGCACTAGTAAAAATCATACCTTTCCTTTGGGTTGTGGTAGTGGACCCATGATATCCATCCCCCACTTCATAAAAAGCTATGGTGCAATAACCGGATGTAATAACTCCACTGGACGATGGATGTTGTTACCATATCATTGGCATTTGTCACATTTGGCCACAAAACTTTCCGCCTCTTCTTCCATTTTTGGCCAATAATATCCTGCTCTAATTAGAGTTTTTACCAAGGATCTTCTTTCCGCGTGATTTCCATAGTGTCCTTCATGTATTTCTCTCATCACATACTCTATTTGAGCAGGTCCAAGACACCTTGCTAAAGGTCCACCAAATATCTTTCGATATAAGTTACCTCGATCCAAATAATAATGCGCAGCTTTTCATCGAAGTGCTTGAGCCTTTTTCTTATCTTCAGGTAGAATCTCGTAAGCAAAAAATTAACGATCTCGTTTCTCCAATCCCAAGTTAAATTATTTAAATTTACCTCATTTTTATCTTGATCGAGTGCCGAATGAAATAAATGTATTACTGAAGCATTTTCTTCATTTGTCACTTCTGCAGCAGATGCAAGATTAGCCAATGCGTCTGCTTTGACATTTTCTTCCTTGGGTATTTGTATGATTTTCCAAGATTGGAATTGCCTTATCAAATCTCGTGGCTTTTCCAAATATTGCTGCATCCTCGCCTCTCTAGCTATATAAGTCCCCTACATTTGATTAACTACAAGATACGAGTCTCTTTTAATTATCACCTGCTTTATTCGAGCTCTCGTGCCAATTCTAGACCTGCAATTACAGCTTCATACTCTGCTTCATTGTTAGTAATGGGATGACACTTTATGGCTTGCCTTATAGTTTCTCCCGAAGATGGGAATAGAATAATGCCTAAACCCGCTCCTTTAACATTTGAAGAGCCATCAGTAAATAGAATCCAAGTACTTAGATTAGACCCGTTAAATACTCGCAGTTCCTTTTCTTCTTCTATTACCATCCCTGGGCTAAAGTCTATCACAAAATCTTCCAAAACCTGTGATTTTATCGCAGTTCTAGGTTGATATGTGATATCATATTCACTTAGTTCTATGGCCCACTTGGCTAATCTACCTGATAATTCTTGCTTATGCAATATATTTCGTAAGGGGTAAGCGGTCACTACAGAGATAGGGTGACATTGAAAATAAGGCTTTAATTTTTTAGATGCCATTATTAGTGCTAAAGCAAGTTTTTCTAAATGAGGATATCGAGTTTCAGCATCCAGTAAGGACTTACTAACATAATAAATTGGAGATTGTTTACCTTTATCTTCTCGAACTAACAATGCACTTACCGCCATTTCTGATACAGCGAGATATATGAGTAGCCTTTCACCGTCCTTTGGTTTAGCCAGCAACGGTGGGTTTGACAAGTATGTTTTTAGATTTTTGAGCATTTGTTGGCATTCTTCAGTCCACTCAAATTGGCTTTGCTTTTTCAACACTGAAAAGAACTTAAAGTTTTTCTCCGAAGATTTAGAAATAAATCTTCCCAATGCTGCTATCCTACCTATCATCCTCTGCACTTCTTTTTTGCTTGTGAGTATATCCTCTGCACATTTTTCGGGATTTACTTCATATTGAATTTGCGAAGAATTTGAAAAGTATCTGACAAATGTTGGATGTGATCCCCTGCCTGTGTTGACTTGACTAGCATGTCATCAATGTGGACTTCCATGGTTCTTCCCATATGTTCTTGAAACATCTTTGTTACTAACCTCTGGTACGTGGCCCCAATATTCTTTGGATCGAAAGGCATAACTTTATAATAGTAAGTCCCCCTGTCTGTAATAAAAGAAGTTTTTTCCTCATCTGAAGGATCCATTTTTATCTGACTATATCCTGAATAGGCATCTAAAAACTCAACAATTTGTTCCCTGCAGTAGCATCAATTAGTTGATCTATGTATGGTAAAGGAAAAGAATCTTTAGGGCAAACTTTATTCAAGTCAATATAGTCTACACAAACTCACCACTTACCATTCTTTTTGGGTACTGCTACAGTATTAGCTATCCAATTAGGATATTTTACCTCACGGATAGACCCGATTTTTAAAAGTTTTTTACCTCATTTTGAATCACCTAGTTTTTGAAGGATCCTTTCTTCCTTTTCTTCTGTTTGATAGGTGGATACGTTGGATCTTCATTCAGCTTATGGGTCATCTCCTCCAGTGGTATACCTGTCATATCTGAATGTGACCAAGCAAAGCAATCTGCATAGCTTTTAAGAATTCAATTAAATTACCTTTTATCTTTGGGCTCAGGTTAGTTCCGATGTAAATTTTTTTGCCCGGCCAATGTATAAATAGCACCACCGCTCTGAGTTCCTCAATTGTTGTTTTGATGTTTTCATTCTCTTCTGGCTCTTGAACAGTATCAGGCCTTGAGTCTACATCCGTTTGTCCGTCTTCAGTTGAGGTTTGAGTTGTTAATTCCTCAACTGAATTCTGTAATTGCTATTTTTCATCTGCAACATCATTTTGTATGCTTGAATCTACCACTGAATTGATACTTCTAGAAGCTTGTTGATCACCACTGCGAAGGGAACTTAATAATCTGATGTAAAGTAGACGGAACAACATCCATCTTGTGAATCCAAGGACTACTGAGGATCATATTGTACACCATGTCCATATCTATTACTTGAAATTTCGTATCTTTGACTACTCCTTATGCGAATGTGGTGAGTATTATCTCCCCTTTTGTAACAACACTTGAATTGTCAAATCCAGATAAGGTACGTGCTTTGGGTACCAATTTGTCATCAACTTGCATCTCATTTACCACTCTTAAGAGAATGATATTTATAGAGCTACCTGGATCAATCAAAACTCATTTCACATTAGTATCATGTACAAGTAAAGATATTACCAGTGCATTATTGTGTGAGATCAGCACGCCATCTGCATCTGCATCATCAAATGGTATACTGTCTTGTTCCAATACTTGGATAACTCGCTTTCCGTGGGTGGCTGTGATTTTTGACACCTTTTTTGCAGTCGTATATGTCACACCATTGACCTCTTCCCCTCCGCTTATGACATTAACCGTTCTTTTTGGTGATGGAGGTTTTGGTGGCTCATGTCTATTCTTCATATATGCTTGCTTGCCCTTCTCACTAAACAAATCGGTTAAGTAACCTTGCTTTAACAAGTGCTCTACCTCACCTTGTAATAATCTGCACTCTGCTATTTTATGACCGTGATCATTATGAAACTCTCACGAGAAATCTGGGTTTCTTCTGTTGGGGTTCGATCTCATTTCTTTTGGCCACTGCACCTTATCTTCCATGCTTCTTAAAACAGCTACTAACTCAGATGTGCTAACATTGAAACTGTAACCGCCAATCTTTGCTTTTGTACTTCTGTCATTTTACCGTGTGTCTCACTTCTTTCCAAACTTGGGTGAGGAACCCGTGTCTCTGTCCCTTAATCTGGAACCGTACCCCGGGTTCTCCTGTTTAGATCGTGAATCCCTTCCTGCTGGTGCCATGTAAGGCTCGTACTTGTTCTTACCGGAACTTTTTTCAGTTTCTGGTCGTCTAGAACTTACCCTTTCATCCCTTATGACTGAGTGATAGTATCTTCCTCTATCCGCAGCTTCGTGCTATACCTATTGTAAATATCATTCCAAGTTGTTGCAGGGAATTCTTGTAAACTTTCTTTGAGTCTCCTCGTGGCTTCTGAGATTTTTTCAGTTAGGTTACTTGCAAATGCCATAGCCGCCCAATTATCATGTACACGTGGTAATATCATCCTTTCACGCTGGAATCTATCCACGTATTTCCTGAGTAGCTATGTATCTCCTTGTTTTATTTTGAAGATGTTTTCCATCCTTTTTTCGACTTTTTGAGCTTCCGAGTGTGCTTTTATAAATGAATACGCAAGCTCAGCAAAAGAATCAATAGAATTTTCAGGTAAAAGAGAATACCATGTTAGTGCTCCCTTTGTGAGTGTTTCACCAAATTTTTTGACCAGCACTGATTCAATCTCCTACTTGGTCAGGTCGTTGCCTTTCACGCCAGTCGTAAATGCAGTTACATGATCTCGTAGGTCGGTTGTCCCATCATACTTAGGGATATCGGGCATCTTAATCATTTTTGGAATCGGCATGGGAGCGGCACTTGGCTTCCAGGGTTGTTGATAATATTTATCAATATCCACTCCTTTAATTACGGGTGGAACACGAGGTATCTGCTCTATGCGTTCGTTCTGCTCCTTGAGCTGCTTCTACAAAATTAGTACTAAATTTTGTAAATCAGAATTAATTGGGATACCTGACCTTCCATCTCGAGATTCGCTGGGAGTTCATCCTCTGCCCGAATTGGCGAGTCCTGAGTGTGAATTCTCTACGGTTGCGGTGTTTTTCGGAGGCGCAATCGGTGGTACAGTTGGTAATCCACTAACGAAAGCTTGAAGAGCATTGTTCACGTACGTTCTGCAATTAGTTGTTTCAATGCATCATCAACAATTTGCTCTTCCCCTTGTTGGTTATTCACATGTAATGTTGATCTGTCATGTGAGTTTTCTCGAGAGTGTCGAGGAAAATTTTGGGGTGAAGGGATTGGAGTGTCATTCTCTTGTTGATTTTGTTGGTTCAACTGGTCTTGCTGGTTTTGTTGGTTTTGTTGGTTGTTGTCATTAGCAGTCGACATGATTTTTTAATAGAAAAATGAATTTGAAAAGTGAAAAAATTATCTGATTTCCGTTAACAGAATCAATTTGTTTAACCAAAAAATAGAAATTTCGGTCAAAGCCTATTTTTAGAAGTACCCGGGCTACTGATTATCAAGAAATTCAATATTCTCGCAATAAGAAAGGAAATTAGAATATAAAATAGCAAAGTAATCAATAAAAAGCAAAAGAAAATAATTGTATTCCAATAATAATCAGAACGTGTTTGTACAAATGAAATCTCTTTCCCTTTTATAGGAATCTATGAGTACAACGTCTTTTCCCTTTTATGACCGAATTATTATGAGCACTAATGATATTAATGAGATGTTATAATTGGTAATCGTAATTGTTCATGAAGATTCTATAACATTTGAGATCATTCACTCTCATTAATTGCCGATTCATGAATCTTTCCTTTTTACTATCTTGATTCATTCCGCCAGTATCTCTTCATGTAACCATTTAAACTTGAACGACTATATCTTCTCCTCTCGTGGGTGATTTGCTCGTATCTATTACGACTCGTGCCTCTTTTAATGCATCTCTCCAGCTGTCACTTTTTCAATGATCCACATGTCTTGTCATATCAGCCATTCAAATAAATCTACTTGTAATATTTATTTTTACCAATACACGAATGAAGTATAATATTGATGGAGTTGGAGTTTGAATACTTCAAGTGAACTAAATTCAGGTAATAATGCAATAAGCATTTAATACTAGTGTAAATGGGTAACAGTGAGGACACTATTAACAACACAAGTTAAATTAATATTTTCACCAAGAAACTACATCTTTTTGGTATGCTAAAAATAAATTTGCACCGGTAAAATAACATCTTCAATAAGAAAATAAAAGAAATATCTTCAATAGATAAATTATACCCCATGAGTAAATGAAGAATTAGATAAATTACAAGATCCCAAAAATTAAAATAATAAATCTCTTATTCTTCTAGGCAATACTTGTAAACTATTCATCATAATTTAATACTTGTAAAGAGATTTAAGTTGTATTTAACAATTATAGAATAGCACAAATTTTATGTTATAATAAAATAATTATAAAAATTAAATTTGATCTCAATCCAAAATTTTTATCAAGACCCAAGTTTTTTGATTTTGAAAGAAAAATAAAATAAAATATTTGAGATTAAGAGAGATGCTTTTTTTTTTATGAAATTTTTAATTTTGGAGGCTCTTTTTTGAGTAATCTTGTTAAAGATTTCATATAAAATAATAGAATATAGGAAAAAATAAACGACAAATAAATAATTAGGTAGTAGCTCCGTCTCAAGTGAGATTACATTTTTTCTCTTTCTAGAGTTTGACTAATTTTTAAAGCTTAATTGGATAAGATAATTTAATTTTTAAAAATTACAATTTAAATATTTAAAAACTGTACAAAAGTCATTATAAATTATAATTCTTTTCATGTTAATATGATAAAGAAATTTAATTTAACTAATTAATCAAAGTATCATATAAATGGAGACGGAAGGTGTAGAATAATACCAAAAGATGGATTAAAATTATTGGGGGGCCAGTTAGGTCAGTCCTTTATCACACCTTGTTTATGAAGATAATATTGCAGGGACTGATGGCACTCCAGAGACCCATTGAAGATATCAAGAAATCCTAACAACCGTATCTTCACCTTTTATTATAGTGTTGAATTGTTTGGAAATTATTTTTTGTGATTTTTCCTTTACAACAAAGTGATGATAATGAGTTGGTAATTCAGATTCTCTCAAATCCTTGCCAAAAAGGCTAACATCTCCCAAGATTTGATTTTGGATAATGCTTCTCTGGAGACAAGTCATCCCCTAAATGTTAAAAATCCAAGAAGGGTATTAGGTAGTAGAAGTAACTCAGATAAAAAAGATTCAATTACTGATCATGAGTTCAAGCTTAAAAAAGTTATGCATAGAGATATGGAACGTTCAGAGAAGGCAAGAAATGACTACCCTTTACTCTTCTCTCCGATCTCTCCTTCCTCTTCAGTGTGTCAAGGTATATTCATACTCAATTAATTTCTTATCCTTCCCTTTCACGTCCAGAATTTTAGGATAAGTGGGTTCAGACTAAATCCAATCTTATTGTAGTAGCGCGCGCGCACATATATATAATGAATTTAGGTTGAACTCATGGAATCCCCTAGATCCACCAACCTTAATCCCCTGGTCAATTATAGTGGTGGATTAATGGTTAAAAAATAACAGTTAACCACTCATATTATCCACTAAAAACTGGCTTGGATAATAAACGTTTTAAAAATGGATCAAATATGAATAAAAACCATATTATTCATTTAAAAAATAGATAACCAATGGATAACTAATAGGTTTAACTTTTACATTTGTAAAACCAAAAGTGATCATATTTAAGAAGTCATGGATAATATGGTTACCCATATTATCCGTCGGTTAACCCATTTTTTATCTATATTAAATATATATGGGTCGGGTCAGATAGGGTCTCCTGGAAACAGCCTCTCTGCTCCTCGGGGTAGGGGTAAGGTCTGTGTACATACTACCCTCCGCAGACCTCACTTGTGGGATTATACTGGGATGTTGTTGTTGATGGGTCGGGTCAGATAATTTATCCATTTTTTCATTACCCGTTTTTTACCCGAACCATATCCGACGTGAGTCGCCCGTTTGCCACTCTTGGGTACAATACAAAATAAGTTCCACCTTATTGTATATCTATCTTAATTTCCTTAAGCTTTTCTTCCCTGAAACTTAATCCGAATATATATGGCAAGTAATTATTTTTTCCTCCAATGGAAAAAAATTAATTATAGGAAAATAATAAAAGGGAAAGGTGTTTATCACATTAGTAGATATTTATTTTTGAAAGGATTGGATATGGTTAATTGAAATTAAACAAGGGTTCTTTTTTTCCGGATGGTTTCTTTTTATTTAGGGCAAAAGATCAGTATCGGATCACATGCATGAGGCAGTGAATTATATCAAACAACTGCAGGCAAATATGAATGAGTTAGAAAGAAAGAGAGAAAAGCTGAAAATGGTTCCCAATTCAAGTCCACATGGCAGGTTGGATATTATTAGTTCCATTATTGTATCCTCAGATTGTGTCACAGTGAGTCCATGCAATGGTGGTGTAGAGATTTTAATCAATGGTAATTATAGAAGGGAAAGTTTACCCCTCTCGAGAATTCTACAAGAGCTTCTGAAAGAAGGGTTTGATGTTTCTGCCAAAGTTAATCAAAACTCACTCCATAGAATTCAATCCGAGGTACAGTAGATATCTACTTTATATATCGAAATCCTCCGATGATGACTTACAGATTAATAGGGTTTTATTCATGAAATGTTCTACGCTTCCAATACTTCATCCGTTTTATTTTATATGAATTTTTTTTTTATTAATTTGCTTTTAAAAAAATGTGCAACTTTCTATATTATGAAACTCTTTAACTTTAAACTTTTCATTACGTACCCATAGTGACATTCCTGTGTGGCCATATAAATATCATAACATATTTGAAACAAAAAGTTCTAACGTTATTTTTAGTATGCATCAAAAGTTCTTTTTCTTTCTTATGCTTTGTGTCTAGACGAAACACCTCCGTTTTAATTTATGTGATACAGTTTCTTTATTAATCCATTTCAAAAGAATGTCACATTTTGAAAATAATTTAACTTTTAGCCTTTTATTTTATTTATTTTATACTTAATAAAAAGCTTTTATAGCCACTTAAATTGAGAGTTACATATAAACTTTTACTCCCTCCGTTTCATATTATATGCGTTTCTCTTTTACACGCCCCTTACAAAATATATTAATTAGGAAATGGATTAGACTATTCTACCCTTATTTATGTCTTAAAATATAATCTCTTCATTGAATATTTATTTTATTTATGTGTTACCTCTATCTTCAAGAAGAATTATTACTAAGGGTAAAAAGGAAAAAAAACAATCAATTTTGTCTTGAACTTCTAAAATGACAAATAATTTGAGACAAATATTTTTAGTAACCATGACTATTAATATGAGACGGAGGGAGTACTCTTTAAGCTTTTAAGACTATGGTAGCATTTGGACATAGATTTAGTTAAAACTTGAAAAAATAATTTTTGAAGTTGTGTTGAAAATTATTTTTTGGAAGTTGAAGTTGTATTTGAATATGCATTTTATTTGAAAAAAAACTTGAAGTTTTGTGAGTGAAAGAAAAAGTTTCATCCAAAAACTGCTCTAAACCAATTTTTGGGAACTTGAATTTTTTTAAAAAAAAATTCAAAAGCTGATCATGTTCTATGAACAAACAGTGTTTTTAATTTTTTTGTTAAAAAAATATACCCAAAATCTATAGCCAAACGAGTGCTAGAAGGTTCAAAAGTTTCTTTTTTTGAACTCTCTATTGAATCAAACTAATTGATACGGAGGGAATACATAGAAAGTGAGAAATAATTTATTTTTTTTGGTTTCCATTTGTTGTTTGAGCATCGAACCGCCTATAATTAATCATCCTACTGCAGGCCTGTGATGAGAAATGCATCAATCTTCATTCGCTGCAACGGAAGGTGATTGATGCGATCAACATTGATGTACAGCTAGATGCGAAATCAGAATTTGAAGTTTATGGGTTCGGAATTTGCAACAGAACCCATAGTTCGTCTTAGTTACTGGCTTCCCAATTAAATATTTATATATATTAAATAAATTTTCTAGTATAAATAAAATGTTTAAGCAAAAGTGACTGAGTTCGGTCGAACCCGCATACTACAAGCTAGCCCCGCCTATGTGTATAGTCATATGAATGTCATGACATGATCAGAAATCAGAACCATTGAATAATGTCAAGTACTGCAGCTTTGCTTAATGTGGTCATCATATATAGGAGTAGTTCTTTCCCTGATCTCTTAAAAATTAGGCGAGTTGTCATTTCCAGGTAATTAATGTTTCTGGAACGATATGTGATTATAGTTTATTTAATAAAAGAGGTGAGGAAACAAGATTTTCTGGTTTGTACATCTAATGCTTGATAGTTAATGAGATTTTCTAGTTGTTTTGAGCCTACCATGTTTGACTTGCAAGAGATCATAAATGATGTAGAACAAAGTAGTAGACTAGTAGGCAATGAGAAAGACAAAATTATTGTGCACGTACTAACGTAGTCTTCAAATGTTGCATGCTTTGATGGAATCGGAGGCGGATCCAGAATTTGAAGGTCGCAAGTGCATTTTTTGATTCAACCAAAAATCTATTTTATATATAGGGTGTTCACTATTAATATACATATATTAAATTTTTGCCGAATTTTATGAGTACCGGTGACCTCTCTAGTTATTGTATAGATCCGCCTCTGGCTGGAATAATAGGACTTAGGAGAGTCAATAACAGTTTCCAATTTCTGGTAAAACGTGGCTAGTTGGTTTTACAACTGCATCGGGTTTGGGTAAGTATTTATTGTATTCATCATTGACGTATTTCACCTCCTCATTTTTCTTTGTGTTATTGAATGAAAAGTACGTGGAAGAGATTTGACTTATTTTCTCGAATGTCCATGGAGTTGAAAAGTTACATGTTTTTCAAATTTGCTGTATGTGCTATTGAAGATGAATGCTTCCACGATCTTTTTTCAAATTAATGAGCTCCCTCGTCACGTAAAAGGAGCATATATCTTGGACAAAATTGGAATGCCCAATTTTAAAATCAGATGGCAGAGAATCCTTATATGGCCATAGGACCTATTTGTTTTGAGAGCTTATATGTAGAAGGGAATTAGTTTCCCCTTTCTGTTGTAGTATATCCTTTATGTATTTTAGAGGTTTCGGTTTTATGTTATGTTCCCCGCTATTGTACACTTTTGTTAATAATATACAAGATAGGGGTCCCGGTCAAACCCCTACCACCAAGGGTGTTTAAAACCTGGGTGGATGGATTAATTTTAGAAAAAAAAAAATTGACAAAGAAACTAGTCGTGTGTTATCTTCTTTCCTAATCAAATTTAAGGTGTGTTTGGTATAATGGAAAATATTTTCCGTGCAAAATGTTTTCCAAGAAATACTTTCTTAGAAAACAAGTAGTAATTTTGTTCATTTTTCGGTGTTTGGAATGCAATTTAAGAAAAATGACTTCTCAAGAGTATTCATAAATAATTTAGATATAATAAACATGAAGCTAAACTTTCAAACTAATAACCTTCCGAACCCACAAATTTCATAAACATTCAAACTGTTAAACTTTCAAAACCGCGGAATTTCGAACCCGTAAACTTTATAATTTCTAAACCCGTAAACGTTCAAACACATAAACCTCTGAACTCATAACTTTAGAACTTGTAAAATTTTGAACCTTTAAATCGATAAATAAAAAAACTAAAACTGAAAAATATATTTAAAAAAAATTCCGAGGGGGAGGGGGGGCAGGTGGGGGTGGGGAAAACAGAAATTTAAAATTACAAAAAAAAGGAAAAAAATTAAGGTAAAAAAAATTATTCTTTTGCGGGGTGAGGGGGTGGGGTGGAGGGGTAGTAGGGTGGGTGGTAACGAAAAAACTGATAGGTTAACTATCGGGGCATCGAGGTCGATTCGGGAGCTCGACTGGGAACTATCGAAGGTGATCAAAGTATGGCTAACAGTTATAGTAAAATCAACGAAGGCTCTTTATTGCCAATGAAAAGCAATAAATGATGAACAATAATGAAGATAATAAATGAAGCAATAATATCAAGAGAATATGTCAGAGAGAATGTTCTTGTATATTTCGTGTGGAGCAACTGAAGCAACAGGGGTTTAAAAAATGACAAGGATCCCCTTTATATAGGAGAGGAATCTCAACATAGTACAAAATACATTAATGACAAAGAAGCGAAGATGGGACAGCTAGATGACACCCTGATTCAGGGTTAGGGTTGTCCACTAGACTCCGTCAGTCTTAGTCGTGTACCTTGGGAACTTCCCATTTCTACCATAGCCATGGTCAACATTGTAAGGTCGGGGCCTCAACCATAGCCTTGTAGCCTCGAGGCTTCAAGATGATCTTCTGAGGTGCCTCGATGACGAGGAATTGGACCCTCTAATTTCACCGTACACACAAGCTATCACCCAAAAAAATGCTAAAACCAGTCACTAATCTGCGGGTATCAACACAAGCAGCCCAATCACTATCGGATTAAGCAGTCAAGGTAAGATCAGAATAGTGGGAAAAGAACAGTCCAACATCGAGCGTGCCTTTGAGGTATCTCAAAATGTGCAAAGCAATAGACATGTGAGGAATTCTGGGACACTTTAAGAACTGACAAAGATGCTGGACAACAAAACAAATGTTAAGGCGACTGTGTGTGAGAAAAAGCAATTTTTCAATCAAACTCCTATAGGTCTCAGGCTTGGAAAGCATATCACCAGAATTAACAGATAATTTCTCATGAAGTTCCAAAGGACAGACCATAGAAGAAACATCAAAATAGGCATACTCAAGACAACAAATCATCGATGAATTTCTTTTGATTCAGCAGTAGACCAGAAGAGTAATAAGAAACCTCAATGCCTAAAAAATAGTTCAAAGTGCCCAGATATTTGATTTTGAGTTGATCATGTAAAAACATCTTCAAATCAAGGATAGCTTTGAGATCATCACCAGTCAATATCATATCATCAACATAAATAACCAGCACAGTCAAGGAACCAGGAGAACCCTTGACAAAAAGAGAGTAGTCATTGATAGAATAAGTAAAACCTCTAGAACATAAAGCTTGAGATAATTTGGCATACCATTGCCTAGAAGCTTTGCAAAGACCATAGAGAGACTTTCTTAATCTATATACCAGAGGAGCAGAAGAAACAAATTGGCCAGAAATTGAAAGACCATGAGGCAACTTCATGTAAACTTCTTCATTTAAATCACTATCACATCTAATTATAACAAAGGCCACTCTTGTTTAACAGCCACTTCTATGAGACACTTGACAGTGGACATCTTCACAATAGGGGAAAATGTCCCAATGAAATCAACACCTTTCACTTGTGTATCACCCCTAATCACAAGCCTAGCCTTTTACTTTTCTGCACCACCATCAACTTTATATTTCACCTTATAAACCCAATACCAACCAATGGCTTTCTTGCCTTTAACTCTACAATATCCCAAGTGTGATTGGCTTCTAGAGCCTTAAATTTCTTCCTCATTGCATCATTCCAAGCAAGAATAAAGGCTGCCTGAGAATAGGTAGTAGGCTCGAATTCAACATACTCAAGAATGGAATGGGAACAATAAGTGGATGTCTTGGGAAGAGTGCAAACATAGTCCTGAAGATAAGTAGGAAGATGATGTTCCATGGGGAATCTTCTCAGATGAGAAGAAAGAATAAAAGATGATGGAATAGAAGGTGAAACAAGTGAATGAGCAGACAAAGTGGCAGCGGAAGAATGAGGAATGCTAGAGGGGGAAGAGGGATCGACAGCAGTAGAAGGAAGAGAGGAGGAAGAAGGTGATGGAGAATCTGCAGTATCAAAGGGAAAAGAAGAGGGAGAAGATAGAGGAGAATCAGAAGAATCAACATATACATCAGAAAGTACAGGAGTAGGATTAGGTACACATGGAGATGAGATGGAAGAAGTAGCAGGAACCACATTAGACTGAGAGAAAGGAAAATAGTATTCATAAAATATGGCATCCCTAGATATGAGACATTTCTTAGTGGTTAAGTTGTAAATTCTGTAACCCTTTTTAGCAAATGGATATCCAAGAAAGATGCATGTCACAACCCCGGGCTTTAATTTATCCCTGTGAGGTATAGAAACTGTGGCATAACACAACAACCAAAAGACCTCAAATGAGAGTAGGTGATCACCTTACCATACAACATTTCAAAGGGGGATTTGTCATTAAGAAGTTTGGAGGGTAATCTATTAATGATATATGTGGCTATCAACAAACAATCACCCCAAAATTGCATGGGTAAATTAGACTGAAACAACAATGCTCTAGATGCTTCAAGAAGGATCCTATGTTCTCTTTCAACCATCCTATATTGTTGCGGGGTGTAGGAGCAACTAGTCTGATGAATTATTTCATTTTCTGATTAGAATGTAGAGGCAGAAAGACTTGAACCCAGCTTTAAAACATTGTCACTCCTAATGGGTTGAACTTAGTATGGAAATGAGTCTTGACCATTGCAAGGAATGCTTTTATCAAGGGAAATGCATTGCTTTTAGACCCCATTAAATGTGTCCAAGTGGCTCTTGTATAATCATCTACAATAATTAGGAAGTATCTAGCCCCAAAATCTAAATGTGTCCAAGTGGCTCTTATATGAGTTGGAAAGGTTTGGTAGTAGTAATGGAGCTATCTGGAAAAGGTAGCCTAGTTTGCCTTGACATAGGACAAACATTAAAAATAAAAGGCTGTTTAGAGGATAAAGAATGGGATAAGCCAGAATTAAGTTTCATCCTAACAAAAGGAACATGTGCAAATCTTTGATGCCGAAGCACACCAATTTTATTCATTTCAGTACTATTACAAGTAAGGATAACAATGCACACATTTGGTAAACTAGGACAACTAAACTTACAAGTGGATTCAGAAACATGAGGAATAGAAATGGAACTAGAAACAAGAGAATTACAGACAAATTCAGAAGTAGGAACAGCACAGGAAGAAAAAGCATTATTCATGGAATGCAAATCAGTAAAAAGTTGAGATTGAGATGGTCTTTTCCAGACAAACTTGTAAAGACTACTGTCCGGTTTACCAACATCCAGAGGCTTCTTAAGAGAAGGGCCATGTGGCATAAGTAAACAAGATTCATAAGCAAACATGACAAAATACTTAAACCGTTGAATGATCATGTGCACAAAAATAAGATTGTGCTGGAAAAAAGAATATAAAGAACATTGTGCGGAATGAGAGATGGATGCAAAGTAAAAGAAATAGTGTTGGTCACCTTTACTCTGTATCCATTAGGTAAGGACACAAGATAAGGAACATGTAAAGGAGTAAGATTAGAAAGAAAATCCTTATTAGATGTCATGTGGTCAGCATCTCCAGAATCAATTATCCAGGTTAAGTCAACTGTTTGAGAAAGCATGCATGAATTAAAAATAGCAATCTTCAACAGGACACCAGTTAATAATGTACCAGCAAAATTGGCAGATGCCATGAGGTTAGACTGAGGGGAAGAATCTGACACATGAGACTATTGTAACAGAGTCAGCAATTGATTGCACTGTTCCATGGACATCCCAGGAAACATGAAACTCTGTTAAGAAGAACTGGAAGTACCAGAGTGAGAAGAACCATCAGCAATATGCCCAGTACCAGGGAACTCATGTTTAGTAGTAGCATTTGCTGCAATTCTTCTTCCCTTGGTGAACTTGAAATTGAAAGGGAAATCATGAAACTTGTAACACTTATCAATTACGTGCCCAAACTTCTTACAGTACTTGCAAAACATGAGGACTTTGGCCTGATCAACATTTGCCCTTTGATCAAAATTTATCCTTTGATTATATTGTTGTTTTGGAGGAGGAGGAGGAAACTTGGCATAATTATTGGCAGTCGCATTGAATGAGGCTAAATCTGAATTGACTTGAGGAGTAGAGCTAATGTGCCTCTGACTCTTATCTTTGAGCAGTATGTTGTAAGCAATGTCAAGAGAAGGAAGTGGTTATCTCATAAGGAGATTGCTCCTAACACTAATATAGATTTCATTAAGTCCCATTAAGAATTGATATAGCTTGTCCTCCTTCAATTCCCTTTGCAAGGGATAATTACAAGGATTTACAGAATACTTACACATGAAGGCCAACTCATCCCACAATCTCTTCAATTTGTTAAAGTGGGATGCAATATCTAGAAACCTTGACAAGTGGAAGCCAACTCCTCCTTAATCTCCAAAATTTTGGTCTCATTGATAGTACCATATCTGATTTCGAGCTGCTTCCAAATACACCCAGCAGTTTCAGAATATTGAACGCTCTTAGAAATTTCAGGAGATTAGGAACTAGTCAACCAGGATATAACCATGTTATTATATTTATTCCAAAATTTTAATTCTGCTGCATTATCAGAAGGTTTGGGACAAGTTCCATCTATAAATGCTATTTTATTCTTTGCTGATAGAGCAACTATGTTTTTTTTCCAACCCCCAAATCAGGTAACAGAAAATAGAATAGGCACTAAAGAATGCCAGGAATATCAGATGAATGTATGAATGGAGGACTCAAAGGGCCCGGGGAGCATGTAGAAGTCGAGATGGTACTATCGCTCAAAGTCATATTGAAAACAACGGAATCAGGCCAAATTAATATGAAAAGATGCATGAAAAGCCCTAGGGTGACAAAAAAAAACAAATACAGTATACAATGAGTGATAGCAAGGTCATATTTACCACTATTCTTCGCTACCAGAAGAAGAACGACCTTCAAAATTAATAGAAACCGCAAAAACGAGAGCTTGATTTTGTTCAAAAGAATTGCAAGCAACCTCGACAGAAAAGACAACGGCGGACGTGCTCCGACAACCTTGCCCGAGCCTCCCTCCCTTCATTCAATGCTTGACAGCTTCAAAATATCGACTCCTCCCACCAGAAATCAACAAATTCGACAAAGAACAGATGACATGAAGATGAGAGAAGATCCACAAAACTGCGTGAGGTTACCATTGGACGAAAGCAGAGTGCGAGATCTACACGAATCCTCTCTCTGATACCATAATAAGCTTCAAAATCTGTGAACCGCCATGAATACTTAGCTAGGGTTTGGGGAGAATGTACACGAGAGTGAGAGAGAAGCTTCTCGATTAATTTCTGATTTTCCAAAATGAAAAAAGTATTTACAGCAGTACATAAAATGATATATATACATTGGGCCTAAACTACTGATCCGTCAACTAAAAATCAATCTATTATCTGTACAAAATAAACTTATACGGATTTGGGCTCATTTGTGATGTGGCCCAGATGCCATATTCTCCCCAAGGCCAGTTTGATTACAATAACACTGTTGGAAAAAGAAAAGGAACGTTCTTATTATCTCTTTACCCTTAAAATGGTACAGCTAAATTTGTTATGTGATTTATATACAAGAAAACTGAAAGAAACAAGATTAAAAATAAGACATAGATATTGAAATTCAAGAAGATGACAAGTCTGGCTCTAGGCGCAATGTTTCCGAGGACATAAATGAAAGCAATGTAAAAGAGAAAATAAAGTTGTTTAATTGAAAGCGAAAGTGAAATATAGCATATGTTTTTTCAAGATTTTTGTAACTTATAATGGCTGTTGAGCCTGCTATTTATAGACAAGAGGGGTTGCTCTGATGGTAAGCAACCTCCACTTCCAACCGAGAGGTTGTGAGTTCGAGTCTCCCCAAGAGCAAGGTGAGAAGTTCTTGGAGGGAAGGATGTCGGGGGTCTATTTGGAAACAACCTCTCTACCCTAGGGTAGGGGTAAGGTCTGCGTACACACTACCCTCCCCAGACCCCACTAAGTGAGATTATACTGGGTTGTTGTTGTTGTTGTTGTTGTTGTTGTTGTTGTTGAGCCTGCTATTTATAACTATGCCTAGGGAAATAAGATCCTAGGATCAAGCCCACTTAAATGATAATAAAGAGGGCATTGATGAATACGTAACGACATGTCATGAATACAAATATTCCCTGCAACAGCCACTCATTTAATACGAGAGAATATTCCCTTATGGAATGCTATCTGATGGCAAATACTCGATCTGCTCCAATTGGCTATGCTTCCTTCGGGATTTCCCTGACGTCAATCGCAGTTATCGTATCTGGTACTGATTGTTAACTGACTTTCCTTTTGTCTGTCTTTGGTTCCATGTGCCATCCTATCATTCGACCATTTATTATAAATGAATTTTACCCCATACGGATATTCCCCCTACTTTCCGGTGATATATCTTTGTTTCATCGGGAAGTTGGTGAAAATCTCTTTCTTGGAGGAAAAGTTCCTGAACAGTTTCTGACGCTTGAAAGGACACACGTCTTCTCGTATTTTAATAACCTTAACATGTGTTTTCCTACGATTCAACAAGTATTTTCGCCAATTTTCGAGGTAACCATGATCACAATTTTTGCCATCTATTTTTTCACTTCTACTCATTACTTTACCTCTTTACCTCCAAAGTTTTTAGTTTTCATAAATCCTTATTCTACTCTACTCTTATTCTGCATTTTCTTAGAAAGTTCTCCATCTTGTTTAACATTCTTAGCGAAAACTTTTATTGCCTCTTTACTTCCATGGCTTCTTCTACTGCATTCTTTAAAAACTCTAGCCTTCTCTTCGATGGAGGCCTAAAGAAAAAAAGGGACGTCGAGGCAGATTCTAAACCTCCTACTATAAACACCATCGTACCCAAACACCTTAGTTCTGCTAACGAATTCCATGAGAAGGCTTTTTTTGTGTCTTCGCGGACTTGCGTTGTTAGCAGGTATCCTTCCTCCATTCGTCCTTCTAGTATCCCTAATGTGAAGGAGGACTGCAACTGCCATAATTTTGACATTCTTGCTCGGGATACGATAGAGCGTGTTACCATTTCCACGAAGGATTTTACGTATGTTTATACGTATCCCTTTACTTTGGGTCCATTCTCCTTGGGATAGAATGAAGGGCTTGACCCCATAATTTTTGGAGTTTGGCACCGGTACCAAGTCTTTTTGGCACAAGTAGGCCCATATATATGATAAACGGTGGCTGGCCTCCAGATGTTCAAGAAGATCGGGGAAACCCTAACCCTTGCATACATGATGAATCTCTATTTCCCCAAAATTTTCCGCGGGGAAGAAATAAACTTCAGCAATCTTGGCCATCACGCTCTTCTCACCAGCATGGATAATGACAATGATCGTGGGTGGATGGAGAGATTAGTTATCATCGCTACCAGGGACATCATCCTGGCCACAACTCCGCTTTTCCCGAGACGTGAAACCAATTTCAATAATTTTCGATTTATTCATTTCCTTCATGAAAAGATTGTTTTTCGTTGTTGCTGATTTCCTGTTTCTTTTGTTCTTGCTACCCGATGATAACCACCAAGGGTTCAAGGCCTGGACTAGTGGGTTCAGAAGATTTTGGACATCACAACATCAGAATCCCATCGGTGGAAGGAAATGGACCTCAAATACGAGTGGAAGGACAAAATCATGATAAACTGAGTCATTCTTCCTTTTATATTTGAACGAACATAGGTAACCTTTACGGAAGAATTGCTAACTCTATTTTTTGCTTGATTTAGGACTTTCGTAGGGCTCTGTCACCTGCCCCGAGGTCGATATTTTAACTGACCCTGAGGAGGCCAGGAGGGTGATATAAAGTGCCCTTGCTCGAAGCAGTGCCCACGGATCTGCTTCCGACAAAGGTGCTTCCTCTCGGAGTCCCCAGCCCGAGAACAAACAACCAAAAAGGTGACAATCTTCCTTGGATGGGGCTCAAAATAAGAAAATAATGAAAATAATGACCGGGCTGGCCAAAGTGGTTGTTGTAGAGGACGGGGAATC